>NW_027363094.1:1617500-1657500 GCF_046119375.1 Phyllobates terribilis
GCTTCTAACCTGCTGTCTTCATTTTCAGCTTGCTGAATTCTAACTCATTTACTGTCATTCGAGACGATGCCTTTGCTGGTCTCTTTCACCTTGAATACCTGTAAGTGATCCACTTAATGTCATATTTTTGATTCTGCTCTTCTTCACCTTTTGGCATGTGCAATTGTATGAGCAAGTATTCATATGAATTTATGACCTACTTAAACCTTCGAGGACCTTACATTTTATTCAATCAAATTTTTTTCCAGTTTAAAACTATGGGACATATATGTGCCTTGGTCCTCAAAGGGTTTTTAAAGGGGCTGCAAACATAAATATGAAAAAAATAATTCAATTAGTGCTTTTTGTGTTCATTTAATTTTTATTTGAAGTCCATTTTTTTTTATTTACATTGGAATGAAGCCCTACCTACATGACATCTGAGAGCTACATGGATCCCGCTTGTGAGGTTCCTGTCCGTCACTACTATTCAGTTTTAGGGTCCACTCACTAAGCCATATATTCTCTCATGCAAGAGAATAGGGCCAATTATGCTAATGACACTGGGCTCAAACTCTGTCAGAGCTTCAACTGAGTGTGATCCGATTCTCTCGCAGCACAGATATGGAGAAGATGGAGAACTTAATTTCTCCATCTTCTCCATAGTCTCTGTGAGTGTTCATCGGACTGCACTTGGATGACATCCGAGTGCAGTCTAATGTTTTACGTGCACCCATAGACTTGTATGGGTGCACATGGTCCGAATATCGAATGAGATTATTTTCTCATGCCAATAATCGCAGATCTGCACTGTCCCATAGTATAGCATAGGGCCGAGTCCTATCCGATAAAACATCACATAGCATTCGGCCGTGTTATACGACAGTGTGAGCGAGCCCTTAGAGTCAAGGAATATTTACATTCAGATGATGATATTACTCTCCAAGTGTATATTTTTTTAGGCGAGTTCATAGTAAATGCTTTGCATTTTTGACATGTGATCAACTAAAGAACAAGAAAGATTTAGGACCTCGCCTATAGAGAAAGGGAAAATAGTTTGGAGGACTTGCATGTCCTTTTTTATTTATTATGAGAAAATCATAAAAGATCCCGTTTTTTAACCATGCTGTGATTTTCTGCTGAGGGAGAGGGAGAGAGCTGCCCTATTCAGAGTCTGTAATAAGACCTGCTGACAAAAGTGTTGAAGATACAGTCTAATGTGAATTAACAATGAAAAAAAGTTAATTTCACAAATGGCTTGTATTTTTTTTAATACAAACTTTTTTGTCTTTACAGCTCCTTTAAAGGGAATCTGTCATCAGGTTTTTGCCACCTAATCTGAGAGCAGCATAATGTAGGGTTAGAGGCACTGATTCCAGTAATGTGTCACTTACTGGGCTGCTTAGTGTTGTTTTGATAAAATCATTGATTTGTCAGAAGGTAATTATTACTAGATGACTAGTAAGTTCTGTAGGACCCCACCCCCATCACTGATCAGTAGATTTCTGTGTACACTGAGCATGGGCAGAAAGCTGCCAATCAGTGGTGTGGGCGGGGCTATACAGAGCGCAGCATTCAGAGAGCTGCTAGATCTGCAGCAGATAAAACGGTGATTTTCTCAAAATGACAACAAGCAGCTGAAAAAGTGACACATCGCTGGAATCAGGGTATCTGCCCAAATATTGTGCTGCTCTCAGATGAGGCAGCACAATTAATATTATGCCAAATTAATTTCCCGTGAACTATCACATGATCTATCACAGGGGATCATGTGACATGTCACGTGATAAATCAGGTGTGGGGGGGGGGCGCGCCTTCTAAACTGCCCGGGGCCCTTACTACTCTTAATCCACCCCTGCCCCCACTGATTCCATATTAATGACCTATCCAATGGGTAAGTGATCAATATCAAGGTAGTGGGCAACCCCTTAAAGAAAGCAGACCATATTAGGTACTTCTAGAATATCTTTGTCCCATGCTGTTGATAGACCCCACCGCGTGTAATCGGTACCCTACAATGACTTGTCATCCATAGTCATGTCTTGTAGCACTGGAGCCATTAAATGATGTTGCTTGGCGGCTCATGACGTCACTATAGATGATGTGTATTAATGCAAGTTGTTTAATTGCTACTAATAAGAAATCACTTTAAATCAATATGGAGGCTTATAGGGTCCTCTCAGCTTCCTTTTACATATGGAAGTAGTCGTAGAACAGTATCGTCGATTGTCCCTCCCCAGAAAAATTATCCTTTTTTTTTTTGCAGAGCTCCGATGTGCCAGTCAAAAGGAAATGGAGTGTCTGCAGATTGGTGTGGGAGTGCAGAGGGGCGTGTCCGTGCACTTGAAAGGAGCTGTCTAAGTGCAGTGATACGCCCCAGTGCACTTCCAGACGGATTTGCATATGTTTTCCACACTAGATTTGTCATGATGGACTCATCAGATCTCTTATAACACCATTACGATCATATGTCAAGGTGCTGACGTCCCTTTATGCCTTACGCTACGTGCCACCTAAATGGATTTTCCATTGAGATGAGATGAGGCTGTTGGGTATTTTCCCCGGACCTGTCACGTTTCTGTAGGCTGCAGTCATGTATCCCGCGTCTTGCTCTAATACTTTGTTTTTATTGCAGTTTACTTCCGCCACAATTTCCTCAAGACAAACCTCTCATCACAGTCTTTCCACCGATAAGACATCACCTGGTGGACAAGCAAGGCCCCAATGTCACCTGTCCTTTACTACATAATGTAAGGAGACTTGGGAGATTTTGAGCGCTGGACTTAGGAATGTTGTAATTTAACCTTTCAATGACTGAGGTGTTTTTGTTTTTATAAAGTGGATCTGTGTGGTCTCCTGACACGTCTGTTTTAGTAATCTTATAAACCCTATAAAATCACAAATGTGCAGAATTTGTGTTTCAGACCACTGTGCAGTGCCTTTGAAGGCTATGTTCACACATCGCGTTTTTTTCAGCGTTTTTTTAATGCAAATTTTCAGCTGTGTTTTACAGTACAAGCAAAGTCTATGAGATTTCAGAAATCTCATGCTCACACCCTGGTTTTTGTATGATCAGTATTTTGTGATTTGCATTGTTTTTTGCTGAATAGAGCACGTCACTTCTTTCAGTGTATTTCACCCATTGAAAGTAATGTGTAGTGAAAAAACGCCTGGTGTGAACATAGCCTTACATCTAATTGACAATGGGGTGTTACCTTACTCCTTGTCCATGTCTAATCAGTTTGGACAGTAGGCATAATCACTACGACCAGGGGCCTGGCAGTGGCCAGTTGTCAATGTATCCACACATTTCCAGAAGATTGACACAACGCAGAGGACCTGGGAAGAAGAGATGCCACGGTATTGTTAGTTCATAGGGAATACACCTCTTTATTTTGGTAGATGAGGTCTTTGTCAAACACATCTTCAGCAGAGGAGAACGAAATGAAAGGATTAATGTATGTGTTAATGACCCAGTTCTGCGTGTGCTCTACGTAAAATGTGGCTGCAGATGGCTGTGCTGCATCGACACGTGAGGTTTGGGAGCCACCTTACATCTAATGGGTGGGGGTCTTACATTGAGGTCCCCACTTCAGACATTTCTGATATTTCCAGTGAATTTTCCAAGGAAGTTTCAGATAAAAATACCATAAGAAAATGTGGTCAACCTTGTTTTAGTTTTTTTTTTTAATATATAAGATTTTTAGTTATAGTCTTTGTTATGTTCACATAGAAGACCGGTGGGTTTTTTCTTTTTTAGGAACAAAGTATATACAGTGGGGAAAATAAGTATTGGATACACTGACGATTTTGCAAGTTTTCCCACCTACAAAGAATGGAGAGGGCTGTAATTTTTATCGTAGGTACACTTCACCTGTGAGAGACAGAATCTAAAAATAAAAAACAGAAAATAACATTTTATAATTTTTACATACTTATTTCATGCAATTATGCAAATTAATTATTTGATACAATAGAAAAACAGATCTTAATATTTGGTACGGAAACCTTTGTTTGCAATTACAGAGGTCAGACGTTTCCTGTAGTTCTTGACCAAGTTTGCAGACACTGCAGCAGGAATTTTGGACCACTCCTCCATACAGATCTTCTCCAGATCTTTCAAGTTTCGGGACTGTTGCTGGGTGCAGTTGTCCTGTCCCCTTTGCAGAAAAGCACCCCCAAAGTATAAGGTTTCCCCAGCATGCTTCTCAGTTGGGACGGTGTTCTTGGGGTTGTACTCATCCTTCTTCTTTCTCCAAACACGTCAAGTGGAGTTGATACCAAAAAGTCCTATTTTGGTCTCATCTGACCACATGACCCTCTCCCATGCCTCCTCTGGATCACCCAGATGGTCAATGGCGAACTTCAAAAGGGCCTGGACATGTGCTGGCGTGAGCAGGGGACCTTGCGTGCCCTGCAGGAGTTTAATCCATGACGGCATAGTGTGTTACTAATGGTAATGTTTGAGACTGTAGTCTCGGCTCTCTTCAGGTCATTGACCAGGTCCTCCTGTGTAGTTCTGGGCTGATTCCTGACCTTTCTCAGAATCATCCTTATCCCACGGGTCGAGATCTTGCATGGAGCCCCAGACCAAGGAAGATTGACAGTCATCTTGTGTTTCTTCCGTTTTCTAATAATTGTGCCAACAGTTGTTGCTTTCTCACCAAGCTGCTTGCATATTGTCCTGTAGCCAATCCCAGCCTGGAGCAGGTCTACAATTTTGTCCCTGGTGTCCTTAGATAGCTCTTTGGTCTTAACCATGGTGGATAGGTTGGAGTGTGATTGATTGAGTGTGTGGACAGGTGTCTTTTATACAGGTAACGAGTTCAAACAGGTACAATAAATACAGGTGAGGAGTGCAGAGTAGGAGGGCTTCTGAAAGAAAAACTAACAGGTCTGTGAGAGCGAGATTTCTTGCTGGTTGGTAGGTGATCAAATACTTATTTCATGCAATGAAATGCGATTGAATTATTTAAAACTCATACAATGTGATTTTTTTTGGATTTTATTTTTAGATTCTGTCTCTCACAGTTGAAGTGTACCTATGATAAAAATGACAGACCTCTCCATTCTTTGTAGGTGGGAAAGCTTGCAAAATCGGCAGTGTATCAAATACTTATTTTCCCTACTGCGGGCGTGTATGTATATATATATGTGTGTGTGTGTGTGTGTGTGTGTGTGTGTGTGTGTGTGTATGTACAGTACAGACCAAAAGTTTGGACACACCTCATTTAAAGATTTTTTATGTATTTTCATGACTATGAAAATTGTACATTCACACTGAAGGCATCAAAACTATGAATTAACACATGTGGAAATATATACTTAACAAAAAAGTGTGAAACAACTGAAAATATGTCTTATATTCTAGGTTCTTCAAAGTAGCCACCTTTTGCTTTGATGACTGCTTTGCACACTCTTGGCATTCTCTTGATGCGCTTCAAGTGGTAGTCACCGGAAATGGTCTTCCAACAATCTTGAAGGAGTTCCCGGAGATGCTTAGCACTTGTAGGCCCTTTTGCCTTCACTCGGCGGTCCAGCTCACCCCAAACCATCTCGATTGGGTTCAGGTCTGGTGACTGTGGAGGCCAGGTCATCTGGCGTAGCACCCCATCACTCGCCTTCTTGGTCAAATAGCCCTTACACAGCCTGGAGGTGTGTTTGGGGTCATTGTCCTTTTGAAAAATAAATGATGGTCCAACTAAACGCAAACCGGATGGAATAGCATGCCGCTGCCAGATGCTGTGGTAGCCATGCTGGTTCAGTATGCCTTCAATTTTGAATAAATCTCCAACAGTGTCACCAGCAAAGCACCCCCACACCATCACTCCTCCTCCTCCATGCTTCACTGTGTGAACCAGGCATGTAGAGTCCATCCGTTCACCTTTTATGCATCGCACAAAGACACGGTGGTTGGAACCAAAGATCTCAAATTTGGACTCATCAGACCAAAGCACAGATTTCCACTGGTCTAATGTCCATTCCTTGTGTTCTTTAGCCCAAACAAGTCTCTTCTGCTTGTTGCCTGTCCTTAGCAGTGGTTTCCTAGCAGCTATTTTACCATGAAGGCCTGCTGCACAAAGTCTCCTCTTAACAGTTGTTGAAGAGATGTTTCTGCTGCTAGAACTCTGTGTGGCATTGACCTGGTCTCTAATCTGAGCTGCTGTTAACCTGCGATTTCTGAGGCTGGTGACTCGGATAAACTTATCCTCAGAAGCAGAGGTGACTCTTGGTCTTCCTTTCCTGGGGCAGTCCTCATGTGAGACAGTTTCTTTGTAGCGCTTGATGGTTTTTGCAACTGCACTTGGGGACGCTTTCAAAGTTTTCACAATTTTTCGGACTGACTGACCTTCATTTCTTAAAGTAATGATGGCCACTCGTTTTTCTTTACTTAGAATTTGTATGATGGCAAGAAAAAAGCATCTAACAGTCTATTCAGTAGGACTATCAGCTGTGTATCCACCAGACTTCTGCACAACACAAGTGATGGTCCCAACCCCATTTATAAGGCAAGAAATCCCACTTATTAAACCTGACTGGGCACATCTGTGAAGTGAAAACCATTTCCGGTGACTACCTCTTGAAGCTCATCAAGAGAATGCCAAGAGTGTGCAAAGCAGCCATCAAAGCAAAAGGTGGCTACTTTGAAGAACCTAGAATATAAGACATATTTTCAGTTGTTTCACACGTTTTTGTTAAGTATATAATTCCACATGTGTTAATTCATAGTTTTGATGCCTTCAGTGTGAATGTACAATTTTCTTAGTCATGAAAATACAGATAAATCTTTACCTCCGCCTTTGTGCAAGGAGGAACAGGGGGAGCACTGACAGAGCCCTGCAAAATGACCTCCAGCAGGCCACAAATGTTCATGTGTCTGCACAAACGGTTAGAAACCGACTCCATGAGGGTGGTATGAAGGCCCGACGTCCACAGATGGGGGTTGTGATCACATCCCAACATTGTGCAGGACGCTTGGCATTTGCCACAGAACACCAGGATTGGCAAAGTCGCCACTGGCGCCCTGTGCTCTTCACAGATGAAAGCAGGTTCACACTGAGCACATGTGACAGACATGACAGAGTCTGGAGACGCCGCGGAGAGCGATCTGCTGCCTGCAACATCCTTCAGCATGACCGGTTTGGCAGTGGGTCAGTAATGGTGTGGAGTGGCATTTCTTTGGAGGGCCGCACAGCCCTCCATGTGCTCGCCAGACGTAGCCTGACTGCCATTAGGTACCGAGATGAGATCCTCAGACCCCTTGTGAGACCATATGCTGGTGCGGTTGGCCCTGGGTTCCTCCTAATGCAGGACAATGCCAGACCTCATGTGGCTGGAGTGTGTCAGCAGTTCCTGCAAGATGAAGGCATTGAAGCTATGGACTGTCCCACCCGTTCCCCAGACCTGAATCCGATTGAGCACATCTGGGACATCATGTCTCGCTCCATCCACCAACGTCACGTTGCACCATAGACTTTCCAGAAGTTGGCGGATGATTTAGTCCAGGTCTGGGAGGAGATCCCACAGGAGACCACCTCATCAGGAGCATGCCCAGGCGTTGTAGGGAGGTCATACAGGCACGTGGAGGCCGCACACAATACTGAACCTCATTTTGACTTGTTTTAAGGACATTACATCAAAGTTGGATCAGCCTGTAGTGTGTTTTTCCACTTTAATTTTGGGGGTGGCTCCAAATCCAGGCCTCCATTAGTTAATAAATTTGATTTCCATTGATGATTTTTATGTGATTTTGTTGTCAGCACATTCAGCTTTGTACAGAACAAAGTATTCAATGAGAATATTTCATTCATTCAGATCTAGGATGTGTTATTTGAGTGTTCCCTTTATTTTTTTGAGCAGTGTATGTATATGTGTGTGTATATATATAATTTTTTTTAATTTTTTTCAATACATATTTCACTTTGGAGCTGACATAAGTCATGGACATGGGCTCTGTATCATGATATGTCTCCAATTTAGCAAATCTAGATCATGAAAGTAACTCTGTGACCTGCCATGTTGTCACCCTGAGTAATATGCTATAGGTATCATTACTGAGTCATATAGTGATGAAGTGATTGACAGTTGCTCCTGCTTTCTATCGAGCGTCTCTCCTGCTCTCTCTCTCGAGCGTCTCTCCTGCTCTCTCTCTCGAGCATCTCTCCTGCTCTCTCTCGAGCGTCTCTCCTGCTCTCTCTCTCTAGCTTCTCTCCTGCTCTTTCTCTCGAGCGTCTCTCCTGCTCTCTCTCTCTCGAGCGTCTCTCCTGCTCTCTCTCTCGAGCGTCTCTCCTGCTCTCTCTCTCGAGCGTCTCTCCTGCTCTCTCTCTCGAGCGTCTCTCCTGCTCTCTCTCTCTCGAGCGTCTCTCCTGCTCTCTCTCGAGTGTCTCTCCTGCTCTCTCTCTCGAGTGTCTCTCCTGCTCTCTCTCTCGAGCGTCTCTCCTGCTCTCTCTCGAGCGTCTCTCCTGCTCTCTCTCTCGAGCTTCTCTCCTGCTCTCTCTCTCGAGCTTCTCTCCTGCTCTTTCTCTCAAGCGTCTCTCTCTCTCTTGCATCTCTCCTGCTCTCTCTCTCTCGAGCGTCTCTCCTGCTCTCTCTCTCGAGCGTCTCTCCTGCTCTCTCTCGAGCGTCTCTCCTGCTCTCTCTCGAGCGTCTCTCCTGCTCTCTCTCTCGAGCTTCTCTCCTGCTCAATCTCTCGAGCGTCTCTCTCTCTCTCGAGCGTCTCTCCTGCTCTCTCTCTCTTGAGCGTCTCTCCTGCTCTCTCTCTCTCGAGCGTCTCTCTCTCTCTAGCGTCTCTCCTGCTCTCTCTCTCTCGAGCATCTCTCCTGCTCTCTCTCTCTCGAGCGTCTCTCCTGCTCTCTCTCTCGAGCGTCTCTCCTGCTCTCTCTCTCTCTCGAGCGTCTCTCCTGCTCTCTCTCTCGAGCGTCTCTCCTGCTCTCTCTCTCGAGCGCCTCTCCTGCTCTCTCTCTCGAGCGTCTCTCCTGCTCTCTCTCTCGAGCGTCTCTCCTGCTCTCTCTCTCGAACGTTTCTCCTGCTCTCTCTCTCGAGCGTCTCTCCTGCTCTGTCTCTCTCTCTCGAGCGTCTCTCCTGCTCTCTCTCTCTCGAGCGTCTCTCCTGCTCTCTCTCTCGAGCGTCTCTCCTGCGCTCTCTCTCTCAAGCGTCTCTCCTGCTCTCTCTCTCTCGAGCGTCTCTCCTGCTCTCTCTCTCTCGAGCGTCTCTCCTGCTCTCTCTCTCGAGCGTCTCTCCTGCTCTCTCTCGAGCGTCTCTCCTGCTCTCTCTCTCGAGCGTCTCTCCTGCTCTCTCTCTCTCGAGCGTCTTTCTAGCGTCTCTCCTGCTCTCTCTCTCTCGAGCGTCTCTCCTGCTCTCTCTCGAGCGTCTCTCCTGCTCTCTCTCTCTCGAGCGTCTCTCCTGCTCTCTCTCTCTCGAGCGTCTCTCCTGCTCTCTCTCTCTAGCGTCCCTCCTGCTCTCTCTCGAGCGTCTCTCCTGCTCTCTCTCTCGAGCGTCTCTCCTGATCTTGAGCGTCTCTCCTGCTCTCTCTCTCTCGAGCGTCTCTCCTGCTCTCTCTCTCTCGAGCGTCTTTCTAGCGTCTCTCCTGCTCTCTCTCTCGAGCGTCTCTCCTGCTCTCTCTCTCTCGAGCGTCTCTCCTGCTCTCTCTCTCGAGCGTCTCTCCTGCTCTCTCTCTTGAGCGTCTCTCCTGCTCTCTCTCTCGAGCGTCTCTCCTGATCTCGAGCATCTCTCCTGCTCTCTCTCTCGAGCGTCTTTCTAGCGTCTCTCCTGCTCTCTCTCTCTCGAGCGTCTTTCTAGCGTCTCTCCTGCTCTCTCCAGCCCTTGTCTGCTTGATCGCTGATACTGCCATACTTTGTGGTCTGTATACACTGTGTTCCAAATTATTATGCAAATATTATTTTCTCAGATTTTCCCAAATTACCTATATGAATTGCAGTCATTGTAATTTTCCAGTCAAATAACTATTAGAGTACAATTGAAAGGTTTTTGTACAAACTGCCTATGATAACAGTATATTTAAAAAAATAAAACACTCAAACTGCACTCAAAATGCATGTTCCAAATTATTATGCACAGCAGAGTTTTCAACCTTTTCATTTTAATAAAGAACAAAAAAATGGTCTTTTTTGAAATTCTAAGCATTAGCAGGTTATTACACACTGAAATCAAACAGTTTTCAACTCAAAACTTTATTCTAGGTGATGTTACATTTGCACATAGGACCGCTTGTTCGAAAGGAGCTTCTGAACTCTCTCGTCCATTGAATTTGTCAGGTTTTGGATGGTTTCTGCTTCAATTGTTTTGCATGAGGACAGAATACCCTCCCAGAGCTGTTGCTTAGATGTGAACTGCCTCCCGCCATCATAGACACTCCTTTTGATGATGCTCCAGAGGTTCTCAATGGGGTTGAGGTCAGGGGAGCATGGGGGCCGCACCATAAGTTTGTCCCCTTTTATGCCCATAGCAGCCAGAGATGCAGATGTGTTATGTGCAGCATGAGACGGGGCATTATCATGCATGAAAATGATCTTGCTGCGGAATGCACGGTTCTTCTTCTTGAACCATGGAAGCAAGTGCTGTTTGAGAAACTCAACATACATTATGGAGTTCATCTTTACCCCTTCAGGGATCCTAAAAGGGCCGACAATCTCTCTCCCCATGATTCCAGCCCAAAACATTACTCCACCTCCTCCTTGTTGGCGCTGTAGCCGTGTTTGCATGGGGTGTCCATCAACCAGCCATCCTCCACTCCATCCATCTGGACCATCAAGATCATTTCATGCATGATAATGCACCGTCTCATGATGCACATAACACATCTGCATCTCTGGCTGCTATGGGCATAAAAGGGGACAAACTTATGGTGTGGCCCCCATGCTCCCCTGACCTCAACCCCATTCAGAACCTCTGGAGCATCATCAAAAGGAGTGTCTATGATGGCGGGAGGCAGTTCACATCTAAGCAACAGCTCTGGGAGGGTATTCTGTCCTCATGCACAACAATTAAAGCAGAAACCATCCAAAACCTGACAAATTCAATGGACGAGAGAGTTCAGAAGCTCCTTTCGAACAAGGGGTCCTATGTGCAAATGTAACATCACCTAGAATAAAGTTTTGAGTTGAAAACTGTTTGATTTCAGTTTGTAATAACCTGCTAATGCTTAGAATTTCAAAAATGACCATTTTTTTGTTCTTTATTAAAATGAAAAGGTTGAAAACTCTGCTGTGCATAATAATTTGGAACATGCATTTTGAGTGCAGTTTGAGTTTTTTATTCTTTAAAAAATATACTGTTATCATAGGCAGTTTGTACAAAAACCGTTCAATTGTACTCTAATAGTTATTGACTGGAAAATTACAATGACTGCAATTCATATAGGTAATTTGGGAAAATCTGAGAAAATATTATTTGCATAATAATTTGGAACACAGTGTATATGTACAATTTTAATATGATCAATAGAAATATGTAAATATATTATATATATACACACACTGCTCAAAAAATAAAGGGAACACTTAAACATCACAACTCCAAGTCAATAACACTTCTGTGAAATCTACCTGTCCAGTTATGAAGCAACACGGATTGTGAATCCATTTCTCCTGCTGTTGTGCAAATGGAGCAGACAACTGGTAGAAATGATAGGCAATTAGCCAGATACCCCCTATAAAGGAGTGGTTCTGCAGGTGGTGACCACAGACCATTTCTCTGTTCTCATTCTTTTTGCCTGATGTTTTGGTCACTTTTTCATTTTGCCATTGCTCTCACCCCTAGAGGTACATTAGCATTAGGCAGTGTCTACAGTACAACCCACAGAAGTTGCTCAGGTAGTGCCGTTCATCCAGGATGGCACATCAGTGCGAGCTGTGGCAAGAAGTGTAGCTGTGTCTGTCAGCACAGTGTCCAGAGCATGGAGCAGATACCAGGAGATGTGCAGGGAGCCATAGGAGGGCAACAACCCAGCAACAGGACCGTTACCTCCTCCTTTGTGCAAGGAGGAACAGGAGGAGCACTGCCAGAGCCCTGCAAAATGACCTCCAGCTGGCCACAAATGTGCATGTGTCTGCACAAACGGTTAGAAACCGACTCCATGAGGGTGGTATGAGGGCCCGATGTCCACAGATGGGGGTTGTGCTCACAGCCCAACACCGAGCAGGACGCTTGACATTTGCCACAGAACACCAGGATTGGCAAAGTCGCCACTGGTGCCCTCTGCTCTTCACAGATGAAAGCTCAGTATTGTGTGTGGCCTCCACGTGCCTGTATGACCTCCCTACAACGCCTGGGCATGCTCCTGATGAGGTTGCGGATGGTCTCCTGTGGGATCTCCTCCCAGACCTAGACTAAAGCATCAGCCAACTCCTGAACAGTCAGTGGTGCAACGCGACGTTGGTGGATGTGACTCGCCCCCTGGGCCGTGGGGTACTCGGATCCAGGCAGTAGGGGAACGATGGGAGTAGTAGTGGCAACCCGGTTTCGTGGCTCAGGGTGGTCAGGCCAGTGGTAGTCCGTTATGTGCTGATGTTTATGTCCGACTACGCCACCCGTGGATTTGCGGTTATTAGGAACCGCCGCTGCATGCCGACCGCTGGGGCTGATGAGGTGTGCAGCTAGGGTAGTGTGACTCCCCACGGGAAGAGTGCGGCCCCAGGGCAGTATAGTGGATGGTGGGAGTGATGGTGGTGAGAGTCCCAGTGCTGATAGTGCTGGAGAAGCAAGGAGCACACAGACAACAGGTTGCAGTCCAGGGTCTTTACTAGAACAGGTAAATTGACCCATAAACAGTCCCGGCTAGGAGGGGGACCTGGATGTCTGAGAGCAACGGGGAAATTGGCCCTGGTCAGGGTGAGGGTGTAGGCCTACCGTGCTTTCTGCGCTCCTTCTGGCTATCTCCTCCTGATAGGGTAACAGCCCACGTTTCCAAGCTTTCCGTGTATTCTCGCCTGTATGGCCTGCGACGTGGGTTCCTTTCTGCTCCCAGCCTTGTACGGCTTTACTGGTACCTTCTGTTGTGGCAGGGCCTCCAGGCTTCTTAGGCCAAGGAATATACAGTCCCCTGCGGACTGGTTCTCTGCTGGGGGATGTGGAATCCTCTCAGCCTCAGACACCAAAGTCTGGTAAATTAAGTCCTCTTTCTGCCAAGACAGGCTCTCTTCGCCTCTTGTCTCTGGCTTGTGGCTCTCCTCCTGCCACACTTCCTCTTAGGTGCAGTGCAACTGTCTGTCCCTGTTCTGCTCTGGGACAAGTCTCAATGCTGAGACAGGCCATCCAGTTCTCTCTAACCCTGCCCCCAGCACCAGCTTTTATAGGGGCAGCCTGCTCCCCCTACTGGCCTGAGACAGGAGGCATTGCATGCTAATGTTCCCCTGACTAGAGAACCTCCCCCTTGCTCTCAGACACAGCTTTAATACATTTTGTGGCATCCAGGCCAGGGTGACACATTCCCCCCTAGTGAAATTTAGTACTCCGGGACTAAACAATAAACAAAGACAATAAAACATTAATAGACAGACGACGCACAAATTGAGTTCTTAAGGTCACAGTGTGGCCTGTGACCGGGTGTCCATATCACCAATACAACGGGGAGCCTTAACCAGGTGGGGGTCTGTCCTACCCCAAGTCCTTCACAGTCTTAGTTCATTCCTTGGTTAGGCTCCGAACGCAGTCCATACCAGGTCCCGGTTATAAAAAGTCCATAACCTGTGAGTCCTTACAGTAACTGCAAGAAACTGAAACACGGAATTACCAAACATGCATGTAACTTTGCAAACAATTCAACATTTGGCAACAAGGTTATTTACAATTTTAGTGCGCTCTATATTCTCCAGCGAGCGGGTATCAGCCCCTTTGTGCTCCTGGTTGACCTACGTAGCCCACTGTCTGGTGGTGGACCAACCTGGCTTTCCCCACTAGCGTTAGGGGTACAGCTACCAGCTGGGTGTACAGGTAGGGAAGGCAGCTGTCTGTGGGTCCTTTGGCTTACCGCAGGCATGGCAGGCTCACTGTCAGCAGAGGGTTGACTCTCCTGGGCTGCTGGTACAGGCTCTTCTGCCTCTGGAACCGCTTGCTCCTCTTCACCTTCCGGCTCTGGTGTTGGTTGTTGGTTGTGCCGGTTGCAGGAAATGCAGGACGGGTACCACTATGGCATCATTTATGCGAGTCTAGGACTGAGGGAACTCTCCGAGAACGGTGCTGATCATTTCTTCCTTGTCCTCTGCGGGTTCAAGGTCACTCTGATCCTCTTCTGCACTACGGAGTTGCTCGGGGCATCTTTTGAGATGGTCTCTGGAGACGGTACTAGTGGTTTCTCCTCCGTCCTTGGTGATCACGCACACCTTCGGGTTGTCGTGATCAGACTGCAGTACGGTGTAGGGTTCCCTTTCCCACTGGTCGTCCAACTTGTGAAGCCTTCTTTTTCGCTTTAGGACTTGCTCACCAGGTTCTAGGGGACCAGCAGGGGCGTGTTGGTTGAAGAGTTTTTCTTGCCTCTCTCTCACCTGGGCCAGGCTCTTCTCCACAGTCTACTGCACCTTCTTGTACTGCAGTTGCCTTTCCGTATCCCAGTCCGCATCCGGGGAGGTGTCCTCAGGCGTTAGGACTCCCATCTCCAGGTCTATAGGCAGCTTACCCGGTCTGGGTCGCATCAGGTAAGCCGGGGTGCAGTTGGTAGCATTCACCGGGATATGATTGTATAAGTCTATCAGGTCCGGCAGTTTTTCTGGCCACAGGCTGCGCTCCTCCAGGGGCAACGTCTTCAGGAGATCAATGACTATATTGTTCATCTTCTCACACATCCCGTTGGTTTGTGGGTGGTAAGGCGTTGTCCGAATCTTCTTACAGCCATAGAGGTTGCCGAACTCCTGGAAGATTTCAGCCTCGAACGCTGGACCCTGGTCTGTCAGGACCTGTTCCGGATACCCGTGTGGACGGCAGAAATATTGCTGGAAGGCTCTGGCCGCTGTTTGGGCTGTCAAGTCTTTTACTGGGACCACCACTAGAAAACGGGAATAGTGGTCCACGATTGTCAGGGCATAGATGTATCCTGACCGGCTGGGAGCCAATTTGACATGGTCCAGAGCTACCAGCTCAAGAGGCTGCGTGGTGACGATGGGCCTCAAGGGTGTCTTCTGGCTGGTGCGGTCCTTCCTCCTTAGGTGACAAGGGCCACAGTCTCTGCACCATTTTTCTACAGCTCCTCTCATGCCGACCCAAAAGAACCTTCCTCTTAGTAGGAACTCCAGTTTCTTCCAACCGAACCGATGTGTCCCGCTCTGTCATGGTAAGCCCCCAGGACCATAGCTGCATCCCGCCTTGGGACCACGACTTGCCAGGTCAGCTCGTGCGTCCGGTGGTTGACAATCCTTCTGCACAACTTGCCTTCGTAGAGGAACAGCTTGCTCTTCTCTTTCCATAGCTGCTTGGCTTCCTCTGGAGCATCCGGATCTATGCGGGCATCTTCCTGGGTCAGCAGATCTTTCACCAGGCGGATGGCAGGGTCACTATCTTGGGTCTCGGCCCAGCTGTGTTGAGGTAGGGGATTTATCATCACGGTTGTTAGATCCTCCTCCTTCACGCGGTGGGAGTATTGAGCAGCTCCATACCGGTGAAACGCGGGGAGTTCTACCTCCTCCAGCTCTTCTGGGTCTTCGTCACCTTCAGATAAGTGAGGCATCCTCGATAGGGCGTCAGCGTTGGCATTGGTTTTGCCGGCCCGGTACTTGATCAGTCATAGTTGGAGAGACGGGCCATCCACCGCTGTTCTAGGGCACCCAGTCTTGCATTGTCCAGGTGTGTCAACGGGTTGTTGTCCGTGTACACGGTGAACTTTGCGGAGGCCAGGTAATGCTTGAAGCGTTCCGTCACGGCCCACACCACCGCCAAGAATTCTAGCTTGAAGGAGCTGTAATTCTCCGGGTTCCTCTTGGTGGGTCTCAGCTTCCGGCTGGCGTACGCGATCACCCTTTCTCTGCCCTGTTGGTTTTGGAACAGTACGGCTCCCAGTCCCACATTACTGGCATCTGTGTGGAGAATGAAAGGCTGGCCATAATCAGGGTAGGCCAGGATCTCGTCCCCTGTGAGGGCCATCTTTAGCTGGCGGAAGGACTCCTCTTCCGGTTTATCCCACTTGAAGGGCGGCTTTTGGCTCCTGGACTTAGACTGTCCGATCAGGAGGTCCTGCATAGGAGCTGCCATCTTAGTGAACCCGGGGATGAACCTTCGGTAGTAGCCTACCAACCCGAGAAACTGTCTCACCTCTTTGATGTTCGAGGGGCTTGGCCAGCTCTTGATTGCCGTGACCTTGTCAGGGTCGGGGGCCACTCCTTCCGCGCTTACCACGTGCCCTAGGTACTGGTCCTTTGGTTTCAGCAGGTGACACTTCGATGGTTTCACCTTCAGGCCATAGCCTGCCAGGGCTTCGAACACCTCGGCCAGGTGCTTTAGGTGGTCCTCGTAGGTCTTCGAATAGACGATCACGTCGTCCAGGTAAAGGAGGACCGTCTCGAAGTTTCGGTGCCCTAGACATCATTCCATCAGCCTCTGGAAGGTCCCTGGTGCATTGCAGAGCCCGAAGGGCATACAGTTGAACTCACTCAGTCCCATCGGGGTGGTGAAGGCAGTCTTCTCCTTGTCAGCCTCTGCCACAGGAACCTGCCAGTACCCGCTAGTAAGGTCCAAAGTAGAAAAGAAGTTAGCAGATTTTAGTGCGGCTAAAGACTCCTCTATTCTAGGCAGCGGATATGCGTCTTTGTGGGTGATACGGTTGATTTGTCTATAGTCCACGCACATTCTCATGGTGCCGTCTTTCTTTTTGACCAGAACCAAGGGGGCTGCCCAGGGGCTACAGCTGTCTCTAATAACCCCAGCTTCTTTCATCTCTCTTAGCATGCCCTTTGCGTTCTGATAATGTGCAGGGGGTACAGGTCTGTGCCTCTCTTTTATTGGTGGGTGGCTCCCTGTGGGGATGTGGTGTTCTATCCCTTTTACTCTGCCGAAGTCTAGCGGGTGCTTACTAAAGACTCTCTCGTACTCCTGTACCACCCGGTAGACTCCTTGTTTTTGGTGCAGGGGAGTGGAGTCAGCACCCACATGGAGTTTCTGGCACCAGTCCTCCTTTTGTTTCTGGGAGCCATTACCCTCCGCCTGAGGAGATGGAGGCAAGGGTTCCACGGCCCTGATAGCTTTGTGTTCGACAACAAACAGTTTGGCGAGTGTAGCGTACCTGGGTAAGTGTACTTCCCTCTCCCCAATGTTGAGGATGCGGACGGGCACCCTCCCATGACGGACATCAACCACCCCCCGGGCTGTCAAAATGGTGGGCCTGCTGTCTGAGTACACGGGTTCTACCATGGCTTGGTAGTCTCTACCTCTCAACCCGATTGCAGTCCGACACCAGATCATCATTTCACTTTTGGGAGGCATGGAAATGGGGAATGGGTCACTCAGTCTTACGCTACCGATCTCACCACCAGACAGTTCTACCTGCTGCCGTCTCATCAGGGCTTTTATCTCCTTGTTGAGGACTCTCTGTTGGCTGGAACTAGCATTCACCGCCACCTGTTGTAGAATTACAATTACCTCTGAAAGACAATTTTCAATTACGTTAGTACCCACAGTTATTTTAGGGTGACTTTCACGACGGTCAATGTCCACAATAATCACCCCCTGTGCCGGCAGTTCAACTTTACCAATTTTAATGGTCATCTCCTTGAACCCCATATGCGGCACGGGTAAGCCATTACTGGCGATGATGCTCAAGTTATTGTCTGGATAGCGTGTGATATCAGCATCAGTCCAATACTGCTTAAAAAGTACATAAGGGATAGTGGTTACTTGTGACCTATTATCCAGCAAGGCGCTCATGGGGATACCGTCCAGCACCATGGGTAAAACCGGGCGCCCCCCAACGTACTTATTACGCCAATTGTAAGGGCCTGGTGATCTTATGCCTGGGGGTTGGCCCTTTGCCCCAGGTTGGACCCTTTTAAATTACAGTACCTGGAAATGTGTCCGGGCTGGTTGCATCGACGGCAAATGGGCTGTCCATCCTCTGCGTAGCGGTCTGTGGGCCTCCCTCGGAACGACGGGATCCTCCTCTGTCGACGCCACGGGACATCCTCCGGACTTGAAGCCAGCTCGATGGGTCTTGACGGGTCCACTTGCAACGCCTGGACGGTCCTGGTCAACGCCGCGACGCTCCTGGTCAGCTCCTGGACTTGGTGGTGCAGGTCTTTCGACGGGGCTTGGTTCAGGGCCTGTGCATCAGCCCCCACGGGATCCATAGAGGAGGGCGCCGCCTCCTGGTGGTTGGTGAGAGCAGGGCGCCGGGGGTTTATAGCGCCACTGGTTGCAGATTCACGGAGCACCCTTATGGCCCTGTCCTTAAATTGGGCAAAGGTTAGGTCGGGGTTCTGAAAGAACATGAGACGCAGTTGGGCCCTGTGGGCGCTAGACAGCAGACCTTCTATGAATTGTTCTGTTAGCAGCTTATCCGTTTCCTGCACACTGCCAGGGTCAGTTTGTTGAATAGCCCTCAAGGCTTCCTGCAGATTTAGGGCATAGTCTCTGATGCTGTCCTGTGCCCGCTGCTTACATCCATAGAACCATCCATAGAACCTCATTTTAATCTCAGCGGAGGTACGTGTGTCAAAGGTACCCCGCAGCCGGGCCAGAATACCCTTCACAGTCCTTTTATCCTCAGTGGGCCATGATTTTACCTCCCTTTGGGCTGCGCCAGTTAACTGCCCTGTCAATATGCTGACCTTATGTTCCTCTGTCAGGGGGTAAACGTGGAACAAACTGTATAGCCTTTCCTTGAAGTCAGTTAGGGCATGGGGCTCCCCTGAGTATTTGGGCAGCCAGGCCGCTCCAGGGATGTAGGGCAGGGAAAAGGGCATCACCGCTGCTGCAGCTGCGTTGGTGGTAGTGGGCGCCTCTGTGTCCGACATCTTCCTCCCCCCTAGTTAAGCGTGGCCTACCTTCCGACGATCCTCTTCTGTAGGCCGCGGCTCCGCTGCTGCTGCTCTGGACGAGGACCTTGCGTCGCGTCCTGATGACGTCAGCGTCGCTCTCTCTCCCTTCCAGGACCTTGCGCAGCGTCGGTGCGTGGGGCGGAGCTTCGGATCTCGCGCGGTTTTGAAGTCCACGCCCCTCTTCTTCCCGCGCGGCGTCCTGAAGATGGCGTCCGATGGCGAGAAACAGCTGCGGATGGCGGGAAGACGGCAGAAGACGGCGGGAAACAGTCCAAGATGGCGTCTGATGGCGGGAATCGGCTCCGGATGGCGGGAAACGACTCCGGACGGCGGGAAACTTCGCTGGGGCTGATGAGGTGTGCAGCTAGGGTAGGGTGACTCCCCACGGGAAGAGTGCGGCCCCAGGGCAGTATAGTGGATGGTGGGAGTGATGGTGGTGAGAGTCCCAGTGCTGATAGTGCTGGAGAAGCAAGGAGCACACAGACAACAGGTTGCAGTCCAGGGTCTTTACTAGAACAGGTAAATTGACCCATAAACAGTCCCGGCTAGGAGGGGGACCTGGATGTCTGAGAGCAACGGGGAAATTGGCCCTGGTCAGGGTAAGGGTGTAGGCCTACCGTGCTTTCTGCGCTCCTTCTGGCTATCTCCTCCTGATAGGGTAACAGCCCACGTTTCCAAGCTTTCTGTGTATTCTCGCCTGTATGGCCTGCGACGTGGGTTCCTTTCTGCTCCCAGCCTTGTACGGCTTTACTGGTCCCTTCTGTTGTGGCAGGGCCTCCAGGCTTCTTAGGCCAAGGGATATACAGTCCCCTGCGGACTGGTTCTCTGCTGGGGGATGTGGAATCCTCTCAGCCTCAGACACCAAAGTCTGGTAAATTAAGTCCTCTTTCTGCCAAGACAGGCTCTCTTCGCCTCTTGTCTCTGGCTTGTGGCTCTCCTCCTGCCACACTTCCTCTTAGGTGCAGTGCAACTGTCTGTCCCTGTTCTGCTCTGGGACAAGTCTCAATGCTGAGACAGGCCATCCAGTTCTCTCTAACCCTGCCCCCAGCACCAGTTTTTATAGGGGCAGCCTGCTCCCCCTACTGGCCTGAGACAGGAGGCATTGCATGCTAATGTTCCCCTGACTAGAGAACCTCCCCCTTGCTCTCAGACACAGCTTTAATACATTTTGTGGCATCCAGGCCAGGGTGACACAGATGGAGCGAGACATGATGTCCCAGATGTGCTCAATCGGATTCAGGTCTGGGGAACAGGCGGGCCAGTCCATAGCTTCAATGCCTTCACCTTGCAGAAACTGCTGACACACTCCAGCCACATGAGGTCTGGCAATGTCCTGCATACTGCATAAGGGGCATAATGGGGGCATTACACTGTGTGGGGGCATAATACATACTACATAAGGGGCATAATGGGGGCATTAAACTTTTTGGGGCATCATACATACTGCATAAGGGGCATAATGGGGGCAATACACTGTGTGGGGGCATCATACATACTGCATAAGGGGCATAATGGGGGCATTACATTGTGTGGTAGCATCATACATCTTGTATAAGGGGCATAATGGGGGCATTACACTGTGTGGGAGCATCATACATACTGCATGAGGGGCATAATGGTGGCATACACTGTGTGGTGCATCATACATACTGTATAAGGGGCATAATGGGGGCATTACACTGTGTGGGGCATCATATATACTGTATAAGGGGCATAATGGGGCATTACACTGTGTGGGGGCATCATACATACTGCAAAAGGGGCATAATGGGGGCATTACACTGTGTGGGGGCATCATACATACTGCATAAGGAGCATAATGGGGGCATTACACTGTGTGGGGGCATCATGTATACTGCATAAGGGGCATAATGGGGGCATTACACTGTGTGGGGGCATCATACATCCTGCATAAGGGGCATGATGGGGGCATTACACTGTGTGGGGGGCATCATACATCCTGCATAAGGGGCATAACACTGTGTGGGGGCATCATACATCCTGCATAAGGGGCATAATGGGGGCATTACACTGTGTGGGGGGCATCATACATACTGCATAAGGGGCATAATGGGGGCATTACACTGTGTGGGGGCATCATACATCCTGCATAAGGGGCATAATGGGGGCATTACACTGTGTGGGGGCATCATGCATCCTGCATAAGGGGCATAATGGGGGCATTACACTGTGTGGGGGCATCATACATACTGCATAAGGGGTATAATGGGGGCATTACACTGTGGGGGGCATCATGCATCCTACATAAGGGGCATAATGGGGGCATTACACTGTGTGGGGGCATCATACATACTGCATAAGGGGTATAATGGGGGCATTACACTGTGGGGGGCATCATGCATCCTACATAAGGGGCATAATGGGGGCATTACACTGTGTGGGGGCATCATACATTCTGTATAAGGGGCATAATGGGGGCATTACACTGTGGGGCCAGTAAAGGGGCCCTTTACTATGAGAACAATACGTTTCCTCCCTTCCTGTCTCCATAGTTGGGTCGTATGTATCTATTACAGGAAACAGAACAAAAACCTTATGATTCTTATAAAGGGGCAACACAAGACCCCAAAAGAGTCTCTGTGCTCAAGGGGTTAATGCCCCCTGCGCCCAGTAATGGGGGATCCCCACATACCTCCACCTGCAGAGCCGCCACCACATATATGGCTGCTCTGTGTGCACAGGAGCTGTGATGAGGTCACAGGAGGGGAAGAGTCAGGGGTCACATGATCAGGGGCCTCAGTGGATGTGTGACACCCCAGGGGTCTGGTTGCCACAGTGATAGAGATATTATGTCTGAGAGCAGGTGGGAGGTCCTTTGGTCAGGGATCCTGTGCATGCCACACCTCCTGCCCAGTCTTGGGAGGGGAAGGACTTCCCCTATATAAACCTGGGGCTGAGGCAGGGTAGGGAGTTCTGAGAGGAGAAGACAGGGAGCAGAGCTGCTCTATGGGCTCTGCTCCACAGGCAGGCCCTGTCCAGGGGCCTGAGCCTGGAGTCAAGGAGAGTAGAGACAAGAAACAGTCATATGAAGAAACAGCAGAAGCTCAGTGGGAGCAATACTAATACGAGTCAGGGGCTGGCAGCTGCAGAGCTCGCCCTGACTGAGAAGCTTTCTTACCGGACCCGGCGTCCGAGGCTGTGGGGACTAACTCTTACCCAGCAGCAGAAGCCGACCGGCAGGGGATTTCAGGTCCTCAGGCCCAGAAACCCGAAGGCACGGTCACACGCGTGGGACCAGCACCGCCATCGTGGAGCGGAAGCCATTAGAAGGCCCCGAGTCACCGGCCATACGGGTGAGCACCACACGGTACACTCAGGGATGTGGGCTACTTATATCCGCTTCTAGCAAGGTAGCCAGAAGAGTACAGTCAGTTTGGGAGGCCTACAACTCCGCCTGGCCAGGGGAGATCCCATCTGCTCAAGGACTGACCAGGCCCCGTTCGCTAGCAAGTACTCCGGGAGGGTCTATCGTTGTTACCAGTAAAGACCCTGAATTACACCGCACCGTCTCTGAGTGGTTCCTGCTACCCCCATTTTCCACGTCGGCTGCCCTGAGGCCATACCCCTCCCGTTGGGGGTTATACTATCACGCTGCACAATTCTACACCGGCCTCAGCGGTCTGCCCTGCAGCGGCAGCTCCATAGCTGCAAATCAACGGGTGGCGTAGTCGACACTCAAATAACATCTATCAAGACTGCCACACACTGAGTTGACTCCCTGGGCACGGACCGGGTCCCCGCCACTCGGAGACTACAACCCTCATCTGATCCGGTTCCGGGTAAGCCCCGTGCGCGAGACGCTGCGCGACACAGCAGGCCCAGGGGCGCGTCAGATGCAGGACTCTGCTGTGCTGGTTGTCATGGTGCTGGATGAGCTGAAGTTTATGTGTGGGGTCAGGAGTAGTGTTGAGCGATACCTTCCGATATCGGGAAATATCGTATCAGATTGGATAGGACCGATACCCAAAAGTATCGGATATCGCCGATTCCGATACCGGAAACCAATGCAAGTCAATGGGACACTAATATCGGAAAGCCATCCCAGCGTGAGAGAATTCTCCTGATTGTTTAAAAGCCGGCGGGCGGTAAAAAGCCGCCGGCTTTTAAACAATCACACAGCCCCATACTGCTTCACCGCAGCCTCCCACCCCGATCCTGCGCTCCCCCCGCCACCTCCCATCCCGATCGTAAGTTAGGACCGGGCGGGGAGCGCAGCACCAAGGAGCAGGGAGCGAAGGACCTGGGCGGGGAAGCCGGCAGTGAAAAGACTACACCGCCGGCTTTCCCGTTCTGTGCTGCGCTCTCCCGCCGGTTATTTCAAATGAACAGCTGAGGTATCAGGTGATGCTGATCAGCTGTTCATTTGAAGTAGCCGCGGTGCCCTCAGAGGGTTCATGTGAGTTCATGCTTCACTGCATGAACTCACATGAACTTTCCCACGGCCGCACAGGTCAGCCTCACCTCCCAGACCATCAGACCCATCATGATTGGTGTGTGCGCAGGTGTCTGTGCGATGTGTGCGGGTGTGTGCGCGATGTCTGCGGGTGTCTGCGTGCAGGCAGACATAGGCTAATGTGACACTACTACTCCCATCGGCCTATGTCTGTCCCCCGTCCACTTGTGCCAGCAGGATCAGCTCGATGGGAGCAGTAGCTATTTTAGCTGCCCCATATGTTATTTTTGCCCCTATACATCTTTTATGTTTTTAGGCCCCCCATATATTTTTTTTGTTTTTGGTCCCCAATAAATTTTAAATACATTTTTCATTGGTGGCCAGTGGTTACCTAAAATAAATTAGTTCATACATTACCTGTCCCCGCCGATCGCCACCTAAAATAAAGTAAAAAATAAAAAACTACACCTATACTCACCTAGACACCTAATTCCCCGAAGCCATCGATCTCCTGTAATAAAATATAAAATAATAAACCACAACCTTATGACGCACCCCCTGGGCCATATTCTTTAGGGGAATACCCGGAGCCGGATCAGATGGGGGTTGTAGTCGCCGAGTGGCAGTGACCCGGTCCGTGCCCAGGGTGTCAAGCTCAGAGTATGTGGCAGTCCTACAGATGTTACAAAGTTCGTTATGTCGACTACGCCACCCGTTGGATTGCGGTCACTACGGCCGCCGCTGCATCAGGGTCCGCTGAGGCTGATGGTGTTGGTGCAGCTTTAGATAGTATAACCCCCAACGGGAGGGGTATGGCCTCAGGGGGTCAGGTGCAGAGGATGGG
The DNA here is from genome assembly GCF_046119375.1 of Phyllobates terribilis. Classification (NCBI taxonomy): domain Eukaryota; kingdom Metazoa; phylum Chordata; class Amphibia; order Anura; family Dendrobatidae; genus Phyllobates; species Phyllobates terribilis. The sequence continues at coordinate 1,641,712 of NW_027363094.1, forward strand.
GGTTGTAGTGGTGCAGCGTAGATGATAATTAAAGACAGAGTCGGGTTGTGCAGTTCAGGGTGTTTACTTACTGCAGATGTTCCGGTCACTCCGGCCTTGAGTGACCACCCGAGCCGTGCTGCGTCCACCAGGTCCTGGATTCAGCCAACCCCCAAGCAAGTCCGGAGCGTGTCCCTGAGCCCTCCTTCTTGTCCTTTCTTCTGGCCGTCCCCACCAGGGATCCACCTAGGTCCAGCTCCCTCGGGCCTTCTGTTGGGAGACCCTTGGCCTTGGGTTCCCTGACCCTACACGTGGTTTGCCTTCAGGGTGGATGTGGTGGGTGGCCGTGGCAGATCCTGCCCACGGCCTCCGGTCTCTGGCTGAGGTATGCTTTAGCCCCCACCAGTTTGGGATCCGGTACCCTGTTGCCAACTCTTCACCCTGGGGTTGTACTTGGGTTCTCAGAGTTCCTTCTGTCTCCCCCTCTGGGTCTTTCTTTCTTTCTCCTCTCTCTCTCTCTGGGCCTTGGGCTGCTCTGCTCCTCTGCTCTCTTCCACTCCTCTTGCAAAGACTGGCTGACTGACTCAACTCTGACAGACTGACCCTGGTCTTAGATGGTTCCCACCTTATATACTCCCTCTATGTGTGAGCTCAGGTGACCAGCACCCAATGAGCTCCTAGCACTACCCAGACTGCTCCCCCTATCTGCCCCTACACTACTTGGGATGTTCCACCCCCCTCCCACTCCAGCCAAGGACAGACTCGGTCGTACCTGCACATTTCTAAGTGGGAGTACCGTTGGTCTGCCCTCCGGAAATGGGATGTGTGTAGTGCATGCAGCTTTCTGAGCTCAGTTCCACACTCCATCCTTACCCGGGAGTGGAATACCACACCTCTGGGTTGAGGTGCAATATCCCTGTAGCAGCCGAATCCTCAGGGTGCTACATTCCCCCCTGGTAAATCACAGCACGTCCTCGGGCTGTAAGATATAAAAAAACACCAAAACATACAATTTTTGCATAAACAACATAATAAAAACATATAAAACATATATATCAGCAATAAAACTTTTTTCATAAATAACATTCTCGTAGACTTCTCTTGCTTCTAGCTCCTCCTCCGGTCACTGTGCAACGTGTGCCCGGGAAAAGTGCAACAGTTTCTCTAGAAAAATGGTTTTCCTATAAAACCGGTAGGGGGCGCTTTAGGAAGCGCAACTATATACAAAAGGGAAGGTATGGCCGCTCTCAGTCCTCGGCCAGGTAATGGGAATAGGGACACACGGGGTTAACTGTTCAGTTCTCTGGTCCCAACGGGGACTATATTAGCAGCAACGGTTCACTGTGCCCCGACGGGCAACTATATACAGCTTCTACTCTGCTGTACTCAACGACGACGTCCTCCTGTTCTCTCTTTGTGGACAGTTTCAGTTCTTGTTTCAGACCCGTCCGGGTCCTCTTGCTCCTCCTCATCGCACCGCAGCTCCTCCTCCGTCAAGCGATGCACATGGAGGGCGTAGGGTCCTTTGGCACACTTGTGCCGGGTGAAGGTGACCTCGTCCCCGATGTAAAGGTCACGACCTCTGTGTCCCTCCGGTAGGTGGGACTCAACGTCTCTCCTGGTCACGAAGACGTCGCCTGGGGTGCGGTGGTCTCGGATGAAGCCCCACCCATGCTGCATATTAAACTTGATCACAGTCCCGGTGGTGCGGGGACTATGCGCTGCACGGGGGTCTCTCCTGGCCCGGCTCTTCTGCTCCGCCCTCTTTATTTGGGCTTGTTGCTCCCGGACCCGCCTCTCTCTCCGCTCCCTCTCAAAGACCTCGAGCTGTTGCCGGCAGCACTCTGCACGCTCCGCTGCGGCTGCCCGGGTCTCCTGAGTGAACCCCATGAGATCTTCCCCGGTGGGGTCCCACTCAAACTGCGCTTCTGCTAGCGAGGGCGAGATCCTCTTGACGGGCCTTGGAGCCGGGATCAGGGGTTCATCTAGGGGTCTCTCTTTCCGGAGTCGGGGATGGTGAAACTCCGGTGGCCATATGAAGGGCTGCCCATCCGGGCACGTATGTTGGGCGAACAGGTCTTCACCCAGGTGCGGCACTCTAGATGTTGAGGGCGCGGTGGTGGTGGCGCCCGGGTTGCCCAGGCCTTGCGGCCAGGCCTGGGGCACCTGGAAAGTGAAAGGCACCGTAAGGACGGCGGCGCCCTGGGCTACTTGGCCCTGCGACCAGGCCGGGGGCTCCGCGGAGGTAGGGGGTGCTGTTGGTATTGCGGCGCCCGGGGGTACTAGGCCTTGCGACCAGGCCGATGGTACTTCCTGCTTGGTCACGCTCGGGGTCGAGGCGTGTGACGTCACAGGGGTCGCGGCTCCCGTTTGAGGCCTAGTCTGCGGCGGTGACGTTGCAGCGACGGGCACGGCAGGGGGTACTTCGGGCTCTGCAACGGGGAGCTGGGGCAGGTACGCGGTTTCCCGGTTTGGGGTAAAGACGTCCCCTTTACCTGCCTCCTTTCGTTCGGCTCCCTTCTCGGCGCCGTCTCCGGCCTTCAGTCCTCCTGCGCCATCCTCAGAGGCGGTCTGTCTCCTCGTCTTGGGTGGCGTGCGCCGCTGACGGGTCTCAGTCTGCTGGGCCATCTCACGGCTCCACTCCGCCAACGTCTCTCGCTGCACCCGGGCCATTCTCCTTGCGAGGCCCTCCAGCGCGGTCTGCGCACACTCCCGGTCTCGGGGGAGCTGTGCTAGGACCTCCACTAGGCCTAGTGGGGTCGTTACTTCTAGCAGGCTCCTGACCAACGGGTCGGTGCTGCTCTGCTCTCCTTCTGCTGTTTCCGGCAGGCTCCTGGCCAGCGGGCCGGTGCTGCTCTGCTCTCCTTCCATCTCCGGGTAAGCTTTTTCTGGACTCAGCTCTAGGCTTCTTGTCTCCGGGTGCGCTCTCTCCAGACTGCTCCAGGCGGCACCCATCTTCGTTCTCTTGTTCTCAGTCCTCCCACTTCGAGGGCGGTCCCGGGGCCACTTGGTGATTGTCAGCTCCAGGGGCAGTTCTTTCACGCTGACAGACACCTCTAGCATCACAGTCTCTGTTGGTGGGGGCGGTTTCCACTTTTGGCGCCATTTTCGGTCCTGGCCCACGATGGGAGGCGGCCTCTTGCCATCCTCTGGCACGCCCATAATGGCGTCCGCTCTGACAAGGCGGGAAACCTTTGGAAATGGCGGGAATCGTCTCCCAGTGGCGGGAAACTCTGCAGATGGCGGGAAAAAGCTGTTGATGGCGGACAACCGGCGGGAATCGATCTGTGATGGAGTCCGATGGCGGGGACCCTCCGGAACCGGCAGGAGACTTCTTTTGGAGGTAAACTTGTTCTTTTCTTCAGGCACGCAGTACCCGGGTGTTGCGGGCACGTAATCCTGCCGACTACGCCAAAGTTGACGCACCCCCTGGGCCATATTCTTTAGGGGAATACCCGGAGCCGGATCAGATGGGGGTTGTAGTCGCCGAGTGGCAGTGACCCGGTCCGTGCCCAGGGTGTCAAGCTCAGAGTATGTGGCAGTCCTACAGATGTTACAAAGTTCGTTATGTCGACTACGCCACCCGTTGGATTGCGGTCACTACGGCCGCCGCTGCAGCAGGGTCCGCTGAGGCTGATGGTGTTGGTGCAGCTTTAGATAGTATAACCCCCAACGGGAGGGGTATGGCCTCAGGGGGTCAGGTGCAGAGGATGGGGGTTGTAGTGGTGCAGCGTAGATGATAATTAAAGACAGAGTCGGGTTGTGCAGTTCAGGGTGTTTACTTACTGCAGATGTTCCGGTCACTCCGGCCTTGAGTGACCACCCGAGCCGTGCTGCGTCCACCAGGTCCTGGATTCAGCCAACCCCCAAGCAAGTCCGGAGCGTGTCCCTGAGCCCTCCTTCTTGTCCTTTCTTCTGGCCGTCCCCACCAGGGATCCACCTAGGTCCAGCTCCCTCGGGCCTTCTGTTGGGAGACCCTTGGCCTTGGGTTCCCTGACCCTACACGTGGTTTGCCTTCAGGGTGGATGTGGTGGGTGGCCGTGGCAGATCCTGCCCACGGCCTCCGGTCTCTGGCTGAGGTATGCTTTAGCCCCCACCAGTTTGGGATCCGGTACCCTGTTGCCAACTCTTCACCCTGGGGTTGTACTTGGGTTCTCAGAGTTCCTTCTGTCTCCCCCTCTGGGTCTTTCTTTCTTTCTCCTCTCTCTCTCTCTGGGCCTTGGGCTGCTCTGCTCCTCTGCTCTCTTCCACTCCTCTTGCAAAGACTGGCTGACTGACTCAACTCTGACAGACTGACCCTGGTCTTAGATGGTTCCCACCTTATATACTCCCTCTATGTGTGAGCTCAGGTGACCAGCACCCAATGAGCTCCTAGCACTACCCAGACTGCTCCCCCTATCTGCCCCTACACTACTTGGGATGTTCCACCCCCCTCCCACTCCAGCCAAGGACAGACTCGGTCGTACCTGCACATTTCTAAGTGGGAGTACCGTTGGTCTGCCCTCCGGAAATGGGATGTGTGTAGTGCATGCAGCTTTCTGAGCTCAGTTCCACACTCCATCCTTACCCGGGAGTGGAATACCACACCTCTGGGTTGAGGTGCAATATCCCTGTAGCAGCCGAATCCTCAGGGTGCTACACTTATCCTTACCCCTCCGTAGTAGTCCACGAGTGTCCCACGAAGATCTCCAGTTTAGAGCAGCCACATAAAATGTGACCGCTCTAAACCACTGCCGCCGCTAGAATGACGGGGCCGTAAAGCAGCCCCATCATTGCATAAACCGGTGTCTAGGTGAGTATAGGTGTAGTTTTTTATTTTTTACTTTATTTTAGGTGGCGATCAGGTAATGTATGAACTAATTTATTTTAGGTAACCACTGGCCACCAATGAAAAATGTATTTAAAATTTATTGGGGACCAAAAACAAAAAAAATATATGGGGGGCCTAAAAACATAAAAGATGTATAGGGGCAAAAATAACATATGGGGCAGTTTAAATAGCAGGATCAGGCTGATGGGAACTACTGCTCCCATCGAGCTGATCCTGCTGGCACGAGTGGACGGGGGACAGACAAAGGCCGATGTGAGTAGTAGTGTCACATCGGCCTATGTCTGCCTGCACGCAGACACCCGCAGACATCGCGCACACACCCGCACACATCGCACAGACACCCGCGCACACTCCAATCATGATGGGTCTGATGGTCTGGGAGGTGAGGCTGACCTGTGCGGCCGTGGGAAAGTTCATGTGAGTTCATGCAGTGAAGCATGAACTCACATGAACCCTCTGAGGGCACCGCAGCTACTTCAAATGAACAGCTGATCAGCATCACCTGATACCTCAGCTGTTCATTTGAAATAACCGGCGGGAGAGCGCAGCACAAAACGGGAAAGCCGGCGGTGAAGTCTTTTCCCTGCCGGCTTCCCCGCCTGGGTCCTTCGCTCCCTGCTCCTTGGTGCTGCGCTCCCCGCCCGGTCCTAACTTACGATCGGGATGTGAGGTGGCGGGGGGAGCGCAGGATCGGGGTGGGAGGCTGCGGGGAAGCAGTATGGGGCTGTGTGATTGTTTAAAAGCCGGCGGCTTTTTACCGCCTGCCGGCTTTTAAACAATCAGGAGAATTCTCTCACGCTGGGATGGCTTTCCGATATTAGCGTCCCATTGACTTGCATTGGTTTCCAGTATCGGAATCGGCGATATCCGATACTTTTTGGGTATCGGTCCGATCCAATCCGATCCGATATTTCCCGATATCGGAAGGTATCGCTCAACATTAAGTAATACATAAGAATAATATGTACTATGTCTGACCACTACAAACACTCATCTGAACTGGTCCAAGTGCTGTCAGGTTTTTTCACGGGCAGCACTTAGACAATACGGTCGTGTGAATATAGGCTTATGATGCATCTGGTAATAAACATGTTAAGGATGGGCCGCTACTCATGGGCCACTGCTGTGTGCTTGCCCCCCAGGCTAAAATGTGCCAGCCAGCCCCTGCTGCACCGGGTGCCAGAAAACCTAGATACACCTTTGGAATAGGTATCCTGCAAAGTAAGGATGGGGTTTGGTGTTTTTAAATGATTTTATTGACTCTGTGCATTTATATTTTGTATCAATAATATGATATGGTTATATATATCTTCTGGATATCAGGAGGGCTTATCCCTGTGCCTTGACTCTCTCCTTCTCCTTCGATGTCCTGTATAGGCCAAAAAAAACTACGCGTTTCGAGGACTCACAGTTCCTCTTCGTCAGCTTCTCGCTGGTAGTCAAACTGGTAATCTAATAAAGTCCAAACGCCCCCCACAAAGATAATACAACCAAAGAAATGGAGGAAGATCCAATACTAACAAGACGGTGCAAAAGGACATATGGAGGTGCAATAGAACTAAGATAGAATTCCAATAAGAATAGACTGTGTGTGAAAAAAATAATAATAAAAAAGACTTTGTTCAAACTTTCACAATTAGTTAAAAATGAATAAAAATTATATACTTATATTTCTGATGGCTATAAAAAACAGTCTGTTAATCAGTGTATATTACCAGGATAGTATAAATTCGGCACTTAGTACCATCCAGAGATAAAAAGGAAAAAATGAAGGAGAAAAATAAAAACATTATATAGTATCTCCAATAGGGGTATCAATGTATAGAAACAAATACATATATAAAATAGGTGGATTCAAAGGAATATATCCAAAAGACATATTATATTGATAAAATATAAGGAGGTTCATAAAAGTGCAATGTAAATGTTCAATTGGTACTGGGATAAAAAATACATACAGTATATACCGCTGCGAGTTGAAGGCATACAGCTGACTCTCGTGATTAAGGCCCTTCAGAGCCAAGCTATTTAATGTGAAGATCCATTTGGATTCCATCCGCGACATTAATCTCAGGTAATCACCTCCCCTCCATTTTCTGGGGACTAATCGGATCCCACAAAACTTAGTGTCCTTATAAGATTGGTTGTGGAACTTCCGGTAGTGCCGGGACAGTGGATGCCCTTCAAAACCTTCATTCATGTTGATAAAGTGTTCCTTCAGCCTTTTGATAACTTGCGCTTTGTACAGACATCTCCTCCTGCCAAGGCATAAAAAGGGCGTGGCTTGGGGTGTGGATAGGGGCGTGGCCAGACTACGCGTGCCGCATGGTTTCGCCCTCTTTCTAGTCCTCATAGGTTGGCGGTATGCTTGTACTGAGCAGATCTGGGATATCAGTGATTAGGTCCCATATTGTGCACTGTAAGGTCTGGAAAAGCTCCTTCTATCCGTCTCTGTAGCACCAGAGGAAGAACAGAGGGGAAAAGACAGGATTTTCTACATGTCGCGTTATGTAGATGTTCTGCAGATTTATCACAACCGTCCACAAGAAGAAACTGCCATCACAGAGCCGCCTTTAGCTGTTGGAAAAGTTTAACCTTAGTTTTGAATAGTTGCTATAGCCAACAAGGACTTTCTATTTATGCTGGGTCACATGATGCTGGTGCTGGGTGATGTCATGTGACGGAATGTTGTGGGTGATGATGTCACAGAGGGCGTTGTGATGTCACCCTTGGGGTATATAAGGGGGCTCCATCCACCTGGAGCTCATATCTCATTGGCCATATCTTGGTGCTGAGATACCCCCTGGAGACAATGAGGATCGCCATATTGTTTCTGTGCTGTACCCTGTTCTACCCTGTGAATTACCATAGGCTGCCGGTGAGTACCTGTCTATTATTACATATGGAGGACGTTTAGAATCAGCTGCGGCAGGGGAAGGGGATGGGGAGGGGGGTCCTGTAAGAATTTACCTGCGGGAATAAGAGGTTATGGCAGGGAAAGGAGCTTAGGAAGTGACAGTCAGAGGGGATATAAGTGTGGGGTGACCCCTCTGACTCCCACATTCCTGCCTTGTCCTTGTAGTGATTAATGACTTTGGTGTTGTCCCTTATATATCACTTTGCAGTCACCAGTGATCGCTCCGCACTGTGATCCTAAACTACAGTCTCATTTACCTTTTTGCAAACGCCCAGAAGGGGAGGAGTGACATCACACCCATGTGAGCAGATCCCGCCCACTTTTACTGCAGTCGTAATGCGAGCTAGCTGTATTCTGTTTTCATGGAAATATCAGCAGCTGCTCCCCCTAGTGTTTACAAGATGAAAACATCAAAAGAGTTAAAATATTTTTTTCAGATTTTATACCATTAAAACCTTTTTAAATATATATGTGTATTTATATATAAATATAAATACTTTACAATTTTACAATTGTAAAAAAATTGCTGACACTTTCCCTTTAAAAGATCTAAAGACGTTCTGCTTCATGTGCCATTGTGACCAATCACAGCACAGATTATATTTTTTAAACTTTTCTTGAAAAACTGAAGCTGCTCCGTGATTGGAAATCATGTGGAAGGGTTCTCTTTTAGACATTTAGTTAGGTCCAAAGTATCAGTGACATGATGGATAGAACTGTGCAATGATGTCACAGAGGGCTTTGTGATGTCACCCCTGGGTATATTAGAAGCCTCGGCCCATCTGCAGCTTGTATCTCATTGACCATACCTTGGTGCTGAGAGACCTCTGGAGATGATGAGTATCATCCTATCATTTCTGTGCTTTACGTTGCTCTACCCCCCACATTACAGTACACTGAGGGCGAGTATGTTCTCATCAATATGGAGGTCACAAGGATCAGCTAATGAGAATATCGCCTCTTGCAGGACTTCTCATACTGGACACGTGACCGTCCGTCATATGAAAGTCCAACTGTAAATAATATTCCATGGACCCTGGAGGTGAATCCCAAACTTCTTCCTGATCTTCTCAATGGGATATTTCTGAAAGTTGCTTGATAATGTATCCATCACTGTATAATAACAAGGGCTCTCTGTTTGACTGGATTGGGTATAAATATACAGGACTTTATTATGTTTTTTTTCTTTATTATAGGATGACCCACTACCCGTGGATCTCAGAAGAAGCACCTATCAAGCTTCCATCAATCTTCCTCTTTGGCTCTTCCGTGACGCAGTTTTTGTTGCGGTGATGACACTACTGACAATACTAGAGTATTTGGCCTTAAGTCTTGTCCTGAGCAAGTGGGCAATGTCTGAACCTGGTGAAACAATCAGAAAACTCCTGAGAACAAAACCATTCTGAAGGAACAAAGTGCTTGTAAGGAGCCGATTTGCATCCCTCAGATTCAGAAGCAAGACTCCAGGAGAACACCTGTCCTGCCCAATGGCAAATGTTCTACTCCATCCATGGCTCCTGCACCGCAGGATGCGAAAAAGGTTCCTAGTTGCAACTATAAAGTGGCGTTCAGTGATATTGTCTGGGTCAGAATGATCCCTCACAACAATATAGGAAGAAGAGCTCGAAGTTCAACGGAGCTTAAAGAGAGGTTACTGATTTTTCAGAGAAGCCAACAACCCAGAATTCCAGAGCCAAGAGCACCAGAACCTACCATGTCAGAACCTAGTATGTCAGAACCTAGAATGCCAGAGCCTGAAATGCCTACAACACCTCAACCCAAAATCAAGAGGAGAAGATGTTTCCTTAGATGTCTTAGAGGCGAGGAAGATTGAGAAGGCAACTGCTTGAACTTTCCCATTGCTCGTGTTTTCATCACAGGTTAGTCCTATACATGCTGTCTGATGGGCACCATCTTACTACATACAATGCAGCATTGCACCTGAAATCGCATGGATATTTTGCCACACACTTGCACTTTAGCACCTTATCATATGGCGCATATATCTATGAACGCTTTGCTAAGTATCACTGTCTAGTATGTGCTTCTGATTAACCTATTTTAGGAAAACGTGTCGAGGTTTGGCATACTATGTACTTGAGTTTGGCGTACTATGTGCTTGTTGGTAAATTCTATTGCCATCTATAATCTACTAGATATTATAATGTCTCTGGTGGGATGCCCCATGCCGAATTGTTGATAACTGACTATGAGCATTGTCCTCTATTTCTTATCTACTATGGTTACAGGTTGATGTGAAGAGAGCTGTGCCATTGGTAGCGATTTTTCTACTGATTTGTCAGTTATATTTATGTTAGTTTAGCAAATTTCTGCTTGTAGGGTCTAATGTTTTACCATAGTGTATGTTCTGTGAGCTAAATTGTCATACTTATGCACTAGATAGATTATAAATTGTGATGCTTATGTACAAGATAGATTATTAGTTTAATCGGTGATTTTTTAAATATTTTTTAGCATCAGGAGACTCAAGAATCGCATCTTACAGAAGACAAGAAGCCTAAATGCCGAAGGGTGATGACCTGTTGATGGCCCACAGCTGGAGGGTCATTACCTCTTGATGGCACAAAACTGGACAGAAGATAAAAACATTTGATGGCACACAGCCGGAGGGTGATGATCTATTGATGGCCATAGCCAGAGGGTCATTACCTGTTGATGGCACACAGCCGGAGGGTGATGACCTATTGATGACCATAGCCAGAGGGTCATTACCTGTTGATGGCACACAGCTGGAGGATGATGACCTATTGATGGCCATAGCCAGAGGGTCATTACCTGTTGATGGCACACAGCCGGACAGAGGATAATTACCTGTTGATGGCACACAGACGGATGGTCATTACCTGTTCATGGCGCACTGCCGGATGGTCATTACCTATTGATGGCACACAGCCGGAGGGTGATGACCAATTGATGGCCATAGCCAGAGGGTCATTACCTGTTGATGGTGCACTGCCGGATGGTCATTACCTGTTGATGGCACACAGCCGGATGGTCATTACCTGTTCATGGCACACTGCCGGATGGTCATTACCTGTTGATGGAACACAGCCGGAGGGTGATGACCTATTGATGGCCATAGCCAGAGGGTCATTACCTGTTGATGGCGCACTGCCGGATGGTCATTACCTGTTGATTGCACACAGCTGGAGGGTGATGACCAGTTGATGTCGGACTGCCGGATGGTCATTACCTGTTGATGGCACACAGCCGGACAGAGGATCATTACCTGTTGATGGCACAAAGCCGGTCAGAGGATAAGATCTTTTGATTGCATACACCGGGTCCCTCCCTGATAACAGGGAACCCTGGGGAATACTCGTCATCTTGATCCCCCACTGACTAAATACTTGCTCCACCTCAGCCTACACCATCATGGAGGACACTTCCACCTGTGTCCACTGTAAGGTTCGACTTTCTTTTATCATTTCAGCAGATTAATAAACATCATAAAGCTGTAAAACTATCGAGTAATTTATTATAAATTATTATAAAGAAATATAAAGTATAATAGATAGCTATAGAGGGCACAGAAGACGACTAACTATAGTAAGCATGGTATCGCCTGATATATACTGTATATTCTAGATGGCGCTATTACACTAAATACATCACAACCTCCAGGGTGATATTACCGTACAATGTGAGATCACTAATAATGGCCACAGATTATGAGAAAATGACCAGCTCCATAGTCCTGGAGTTATTATAAATGTCTCTAGTGTGAGGCAGGGACTGGACGAGTGTTGGAGGGAGGTATATTCCCCCAGGACGTCCTTTATGTATCCATGCTGTAGAATCTGCCGTATACTTCTGTTCTAGCAGTCAGACATTTCACTCTGCAAATCACAGGCTCAACATTGTGTAAAACTACCACCGTATATAAGAGCACTCAGAATAAAAACTAGCGGCATGCCGTGCACTGCCCACGTCATGTGTACGGGATACAGGACCTGCAGGACCTGGTACGGCCATTATAGTTGATAGATTAATGATACCTGTGCAGATGAAGGGAAAAAAATATGTGCAACAGCAGGAGGAGAAAGTCTCAAAATGTAATTTGAAGAGTATAATAGAGAAATGGGAAACTTCTGGAGATGCAGATAAGTGGTACCAGGGCAAAACGTAAGTGCAGTCAGACAAGGGAAAAGTGCAAATGATCCAGCGTAAAGGTTTGTTTAGTAGAAAAAATATTAAAACTTAGCTTTTATTAGCCATATAAAACACTGCTCCACAAAGAATACAGCAAATGTGCAACTATCATAGCTTACAGACCTACACGTTTCAACAAATCATGTCTTAATTATGGCCCTACTACTAGAATGACAAAAAGGCATATATATATATATATATATATATATATATATATATATATATATATATATCCACGTGCCTGTATGACCTCCCTACAACGCCTGGGCATGCTCCTGATGAGGTTGCGGATGGTCTCCTGTGGGATCTCCTCCCAGACCTGAACTAAAGCATCCGCCAACTCCTGGACAGTCTGTGGTGCAACGTGACGTTGGCGGATGGAGCGAGACATGATGTCCCAGATGTGCTCAATCGGATTCAGGTCTGGGGAACGGGCGGGCCAGTCCATAGCTTCAATGCCTCCATCTTGCAGGAACTGCTGACACACTCCAGCCACATGAGGTCTGCCATTGTCCAGCATTATGAGGAACCCAGGGCCAACCGCACCAGCATATGGTCTCACAAGGGGTCTGAGGATCTCATCTCGGTACCTAATGGAAGCCAGGCTACCTCTGGCGAGCACATGGAGGGCTGTGCGGCTCTCCAAAGAAATGCCACCCCACACCATTACTCACCCACTGCCAAACCGGTCATGCTGAAGGATGTCACTCTCCACGGCGTCTCCAGACTCTGTCACGTCTGTCACATGTGCTCAGTGTGAACCTGCTTTCATCTACGAAGAGCACAGGGCGCGAGTGGCAACTTTGCCAATCCTGGTGTTCTGTGGCAAATGCCAAGCGTCCTGCATGGTGTTGGGCTGTGAGCACAACCCCTATCTGTGGACGTCGGGCCCTCATACCACCCTCATGGAGTCGGTATCTAACCGTTTGTGCAGACACATGCACATTTGTGGCCAGCTGGAGGTCATTTTGCAGGGCTCTGGCAGTGCTCCTCCTGTTCCTCCTTTCACAAAGGCGGAGGTAGCGGTCCTGCTGCTGGGTTGTTGCCCTCCTACGGCCCCCTCCACATCTCCTGGTGTACTGGCCTGTCTCCTGGTAGCGCCTCCAGCCTCTGGACACAGCCAACCTTCTTGCCACAGCTCGCATTGATGTGCCATCCTGGATGAGCTGCACTATCTGAGCAACTTCTGTGGATTGTAGAGTCTGTCTCATGCTACCACGAGTGTGAAAGCACAACCAACATTCAAAAGTGACCAAAACATCAGCCAGAAAGCATTGGTACTGAGATGTGGTCTGTGGTCCCCACCTGCAGAACCACTCCTTTATTGAGGGTGTCTTGATAATTGCCAATAATTTCCATCTATCCTCTATTCCATTTGCACATCAGCATGTGAAATTGATTGTCAATCAGTGTTGCTTCCTAAGTGGACAGTTTGATTTCACAGAAGTTTGATTTACTTGGAGTTATATTCTGTTGTTTTAAGTGTTCCCTTTATTTTTGGAGCAGTTTATATAGATACATACAGTGAGTACGGAAAGTATTCAGACTCCTTTAAATTTTTCACTCTTTGTTTCATTGCAGCCATTTGATAAATTCTAAAAAGTTCATTTTTTTCTCATTAAAGTACACTCAGCACCCCATCTTGACTGAAAAAAACAGCAATATAGAATTTTTTTGCAAATTTATTAAAAAAGAAAAACTGAAATATCACATGGTCATAAGTATTCAGATCCTTTGCTCAGACACTCATATTTAAGTCACATGCTGTCCATTTCCTTGTGATCCTCCTTGAGATGGTTCTACTCCTTCAATGGAGTCCAAATGTGTTTAATTAAACTGATAGGACTTGATTTGGAAAGGCACACACCTGTCTATATAAGACCCCACAGCTCACACTACATGTCAGACCAAATGAGAATCATGAGCTCAAACGAACTGCCCAAGGAGCTCAGAGACCGAATTGTGGCAAGGCACAGATCTAGCCAAGGTTATAAAAGAATTTCTGCATTACCCAAGGTTCATAAGAGCACAGTGGCCTCCATAATCCTTAAATGGAAGAAGTTTGGGACCACCAGAAGTCTTCCTAGACCTGGCCGTCCAGCCAAACTGAGCAATCGTGGGAGAAGAGCCTTGGTGAGAGAGGTAAAGAAGAACCCCAAGATCACTGTGGCTGAGCTCCAGAGATGCAGTAGGGAGATGGGAGAAAGTTCCACATAGTCAACTATCACTGCAGCCCTTCCCCAGTTGGGCCTTTATGGCAGAGTGGCCAGATGGAAGCCTCTCCTCATATGAAAGCCCGCATAGAGTTTGCTCAAAAACACATGAAGGACTCCCAGACTATGAGAAATAAGATTCTCTGGTCTGATGAGACGAAGATAGAACTTTTTGGTGATAATTCTAAGTGGTATGTGTGGAGAAAACCAGGCACTGCTCATCACCTGCCTAATACAATCCCAACAGTGAAACATGGTGGTGGCAGTTGTTAGAACCCTCCTGTTAGTTTTTTCTATTTTGTGGTCATGTGACCTTCTGCCTATTTATTCCAGCTCCGCCCTTCAGGCTTTGCTGGACTTCAGTGTTACTTTGACTCTTAATCTAGCCAGGTGCTTTGTACCTACTGTATCTCTCTAGTTTGTTTGGTCCTTGGACCACTAAGTACTTTTGTCTGTTTGTCTTCTTCTGCTACTACTTCTGCCAGGAGGTGTCCAGTTTTGTCCCAGTCCTTAGTTCTTTTAGGGACCCCTCCCTTTAATCTATAGGTCTGTGTTCAGATTAGCCGCGGACATAGGCGGGTCTGTTTGCAAGGAACAGGTTGCCCGCTGCATCGTAAGGAATCAGCTTAGTCCTATTGTATGGACAGATTTCCTCTCTTTCCTTAGTTCTTGTAGCAGATCATAACAGCAGTATCATGCTATGGGTGTGTTTTTCAGCTGCAGGGACAGGACGACTGGTTGCAATTGAAGGAAACATGAATGCGGCCAAGTACAGAGATATCCTGGATGAAAACCTCTTCCAGAGTGCTCTGCACCTCAGACTTGGCCAAAGGTTCACCTTCCAACAAGACAATGACCCTAAGCACACAGCTAAAATAACAAAGGAGTGGCTTCAGAACAACTATGTGACCATTCTTGACTGGCCCAGCCAGAGCCCTGACCTAAACCCAATTGAGCATCTTTGGAGAGACCTGAAAATGGCTGTCCACCAACGTTTCCCATTCATCCTGACGGAACTGGAGAGGATCTGCAAGGAAGAATGGCAGAGGATCCCAAAATGCTGGTGTGAAAAACTTGTTGCATCATTTCCAAGAAGACTCATGGCTGTACTAGCCCAAAAGGGTGCTTCTACTCAATACTGAGCAAAGGGTCTGAATACTTATGCCCGTGTGATATTTCAGTTTTTCTTTTTTATTAAATTTTGCAAAAATTTCTTCATTTCTGTTTTCTTTCAGACAAGATGGGGTGCAGAGTGGACTTTAATGAGAAAAAAATGAACTTTTTAGAATT
This sequence comes from Phyllobates terribilis, assembly GCF_046119375.1. Lineage (NCBI taxonomy): Eukaryota > Metazoa > Chordata > Amphibia > Anura > Dendrobatidae > Phyllobates > Phyllobates terribilis. Next base: position 1,657,115 of record NW_027363094.1, read on the forward strand.
TACCAAATGGCTGCAATGAAACAAAGAGTGAAAAATGTAAAGGGGTCTGAATACTTTCCGTACCCAGTGTACATGCATGGAAATAAATGCAGAATTATATTTCTTAATACTGCAGTATCAGATCCTGTCTTGAATTTAACCCCTGTGGTATCCAATGTGAAAATCCACAGGGACTCCCCTGATGAATTACAATTGAGGAAATCATGAATTTTATATTCTCTATCATTACTTAAGGACATAAAACTATCTGTTTTAACCGCATGTAGACACGCTTTGCACCGATTGGCTCCACATCTGAAGAAACCTTTTGTGCTGAGCCAATTTGGTTGTACAGTATTAGTCTCACTCAGGGGTGGATTAAGAGTAGCAAGGGCCCCCTCCACACA
>NW_027363094.1:1665000-1745000 GCF_046119375.1 Phyllobates terribilis
CTGCTCCAAGGGTGAGGGCTGGCTAGGGGTCGCCCTGGAGGCACCTGTAGCCAGCTCTCATCCTCATTGAGCTGCTCCAAGGGTGAGGGCTGGCTAGGGGTCGCCCTGGAGGCACCTGTAGCCAGCTCTCATCCTCATTGAGCTATTCCAAGGGTGAGGGCTGGCTACGTGTCGCCCTGGAGGCACCTGTAGCCAACTCTCATCCTCATTGAGCGTGATAACGGACGCTGCGCTGAACGGCGGCGCATAGGAACGGGCGGTGAAATAAGCGCGCCAAAAAAACTATAAAGTTTACGTTTTTTTTCCGTAATTCATCAGATGAGGGTGATAACGGACGCTGTGCTGAACGGCGGCGCGTAGGAACGGGCGGTGAAATAAGCGCGCCAAAAAAACTATAAAGTTTACGTTTTTTTCCGTAATTCATCAGATGAGCGTGATAACGGAAGCTGCGCTGAACGCCGGCGCGTAGGAACGGGCGGTGAAATAAGCGCGCCAAAAAAGCTATAAAGTGTACGTTTTTTTTCCATAATTCATTAGATGAGCGTGATAACGGAAGCTGCGTTGAACAGCGGCGCGTAGGAACGGGCGATGAAATAAGCGCGCCAAAAAAACTATAAAGTTTACGTTTTTTTTCCGTAATTCATCAGATGAGCGTGATAACGGACGCTGCGCTGAATGGCGGCGCGTAGGAACGGGCGGTGAAATAAGCGCGCCAAAAAAACTATAAAGTTTACGTTTTTTTCCGTAATTCATCAGATGAGCGTGATAACGGATGCTGTGCTGAACGGCGGCACGTAGGAACGGGCGGTGAAATAAGTGCGCCAAAAAAACGATAAAGTTTACGTTTTTTTTCTGTAATTTATCAGATGAGCGTGATAACGGACGCAGCCCTTAACGGCGGCGTCAGAGCGACTTTTTTTTGTTGCAGATTGAATTTTAAGTGCTTTTGGTATCATCAAACCTGTAGCCAGCTCTCATCCTCATTGAGCTATTCCAAGGGTGAGGGCTGGCTAGGGGTCGCCCTGGAGGCACCTGTAGCCAGCTCTCATCCTCATTGAGCTGCTCCAAGGGTGAGGGCTGGCTAGGGGTCGCCCTGGAGGCACCTTTAGCCAGCTCTCATACTCATTGAGGTGCTCCAAGGGTGAGGGCTGGCTAGGGGTCGCCCTGGAGGCACCTGTAGCCAGCTCTCATCCTCATTGAGCTGCTCCAAGGGTGAGGGCTGGCTACGGGTCGCCCTGGAGGCACCTGTAGCCAGCTCTCATCCTCATTGAGCTGCTCCAAGGGTGAGGGCTGGCTAGGGGTCGCCCTGGAGGCACCTTTAGCCAGCTCTCATCCTCATTGAGCTGCTCCAAGGGTGAGGGCTGGCTAGGGGTCGCCCTGGAGGCACCTGTAGCCAGCTCTCATCCTCATTGAGCTGCTCCAAGGGTGAGGGCTGGCTAGGGGTCGCCCTGGAGGCACCTGTAGCCAGCTCTCATCCTCATTGAGCTGCTCCAAGGGTGAGGGCTGGCTAGGGGTCGCCCTGGAGGCACCTGTAGCCAGCTCTCATCCTCATTGAGCTGCTCCAAGGGTGAGGGCTGGCTAGGGGTCGCCCTGGAGGCACCTGTAGCCAGCTCTCATCCTCATTGAGCTGCTCCAAGGGTGAGGGCTGGCTAGGGGTCGCCCTGGAGGCACCTGTAGCCAGCTCTCATCCTCATTGAGCTGCTCCAAGGGTGAGGGCTGGCTAGGGGTCGCCCTGGAGGCACCTGTAGCCAGCTCTCATCCTCATTGAGCTATTCCAAGGGTGAGGGCTGGCTACGTGTCGCCCTGGAGGCACTTGTAGCCAGCTCTCATCCTCATTGAGCTGCTCCAAGGGTGAGGGCTGGCTAGGGGTCGCCCTGGAGGCACCTGTAGCCAGCTCTCATCCTCATTGAGCTATTCCAAGGGTGAGGGCTGGCTACGTGTCGCCCTGGAGGCACTTGTAGCCAGCTCTCATCCTCATTGACCGTGATAACGGACGCTGCGCTGAACGGCGGCGCATAGGAACGGGCGGTGAAATAAGCGCGCCAAAAAAACTATAAAGTTTACGTTTTTTTTCCGTAATTCATCAGATGAGCGTGATAACGGACGCTGTGCTGAACGGCGGCGCGTAGGAACGGGCGGTGAAATAAGCGCGCCAAAAAAACTATAAAATTTACGTTTTTTTTCCGTAATTCATCAGATGAGCGTGATAACGGAAGCTGCGCTGAACGCCGGCGCGTAGGAACGGGCGGTGAAATAAGCGCGCCAAAAAAGCTATAAAGTGTACGTTTTTTTTCCATAATTCATAAGATGAGCGTGATAACGGAAGCTGCGTTGAACAGCGGCGCGTAGGAACGGGCGATGAAATAAGCGCGCCAAAAAAACTATAAAGTTTACGTTTTTTTTCCGTAATTCATCAGATGAGTGTGATAACGGACGCTGCGCTGAATGGCGGCGCGTAGGAACGGGCGGTGAAATAAGCGCGCCAAAAAAACTATAAAGTTTACGTTTTTTTCCGTAATTCATCAGATGAGCGTGATAACGGATGCTGTGCTGAACGGCGGCACGTAGGAACGGGCGGTGAAATAAGTGCGCCAAAAAAACGATAAAGTTTAAGTTTTTTTTCTGTAATTTATCAGATGAGCGTGATAACGGACGCAGCCCTTAACGGCGGCGTCAGAGCGACTTTTTTTTGTTGCAGATTGAATTTTAAGTGCTTTTGGTATCATCAAACCTGTAGCCAGCTCTCATCCTCATTGAGCTATTCCAAGGGTGAGGGCTGGCTAGGGGTCGCCCTGGAGGCACCTGTAGCCAGCTCTCATCCTCATTGAGCTGCTCCAAGGGTGAGGGCTGGCTAGGGGTCGCCCTGGAGGCACCTTTAGCCAGCTCTCATACTCATTGAGGTGCTCCAAGGGTGAGGGCTGGCTAGGGGTCGCCCTGGAGGCACCTGTAGCCAGCTCTCATCCTCATTGAGCTGCTCCAAGGGTGAGGGCTGGCTACGGGTCGCCCTGGAGGCACCTGTAGCCAGCTCTCATCCTCATTGAGCTGCTCCAAGGGTGAGGGCTGGCTAGGGGTCGCCCTGGAGGCACCTGTAGCCAGCTCTCATCCTCATTGAGCTGCTCCAAGGGTGAGGGCTGGCTAGGGGTCGCCCTGGAGGCACCTGTAGCCAGCTCTCATCCTCATTGAGCTGCTCCAAGGGTGAGGGCTGGCTAGGGGTCGCCCTGGAGGCACCTGTAGCCAGCTCTCATCCTCATTGAGCTGCTCCAAGGGTGAGGGCTGGCTAGGGGTCGCCCTGGAGGCACCTGTAGCCAGCTCTCATCCTCATTGAGCTGCTCCAAGGGTGAGGGCTGGCTAGGGGTCGCCCTGGAGGCACCTGTAGCCAGCTCTCATCCTCATTGAGCTGCTCCAAGGGTGAGGGCTGGCTAGGGGTCGCCCTGGAGGCACCTGTAGCCAGCTCTCATCCTCATTGAGCTGCTCCAAGGGTGAGGGCTGGCTAGGGGTCGCCCTGGAGGCACCTGTAGCCAGCTCTCATCCTCATTGAGCTATTCCAAGGGTGAGGGCTGGCTACGTGTCGCCCTGGAGGCACTTGTAGCCAGCTCTCATCCTCATTGACCGTGATAACGGACGCTGCGCTGAACGGCGGCGCATAGGAACGGGCGGTGAAATAAGCGCGCCAAAAAAACTATAAAGTTTACGTTTTTTTTCCGTAATTCATCAGATGAGGGTGATAACGGACGCTGCGCTGAACGGCGGCGCGTAGGAACGGGCGGTGAAATAAGCGCGCCAAAAAAACTATAAAGTTTACGTTTTTTTTCCGTAATTCATCAGATGAGCGTGATAACGGACGCTGCGCTGAATGGCGGCGCGTAGGAACGGGCGGTGAAATAAGCGCGCCAAAAAAACTATAAAGTTTACGTTTTTTTTCCGTAATTCATCAGATGAGCGTGATAACGGATGCTGTGCTGAACGGCGGCATGTAGGAACGGGCGATGAAATAAGTGCGCCAAAAAAACGATAAAGTTTACGTTTTTTTTCTGTAATTTATCAGATCAGCGTGATAACGGACACAGCCCTTAACGGCGGCGTCAGAGCGACTTTATTTTGTTGCATTTGAATTTTAAGTGCTTTTGCTATCATCAAACCTGTAGCCAGCTCTCATCCTCATTGAGCTATTCCAAGGGTGAGGGCTGGCTAAGGGTCGCCCTGGAGGCACCTGTAGCCAGCTCTCATCCTCATTGAGCTGCTCCAAGGGTGAGGGCTGGCTAGGGGTCGCCCTGGAGGCACCTGTAGCCAGCTCTCATCCTCATTGAGCTATTCCAAGGGTGAGGGCTGGCTACGTGTCGCCCTGGAGGCACTTGTAGCCAGCTCTCATCCTCATTGAGCGTGATAACGGACGCTGCGCTGAACGGCGGCGCATAGGAACGGGCGGTGAAATAAGCGCGCCAAAAAAACTATAAAGTTTACGTTTTTTTTCCGTAATTCATCAGATGAGGGTGATAACGGACGCTGCGCTGAACGGCGGCGCGTAGGAACGGGCGGTGAAATAAGCGCGCCAAAAAAACTATAAAGTTTACGTTTTTTTTCCGTAATTCATCAGATGAGCGTGATAACGGACGCTGCGCTGAATGGCGGCGCGTAGGAACGGGCGGTGAAATAAGCGCGCCAAAAAAACTATAAAGTTTACGTTTTTTTTCCGTAATTCATCAGATGAGCGTGATAACGGATGCTGTGCTGAACGGCGGCACGTAGAAACGGGCGATGAAATAAGTGCGCCAAAAAAACGATAAAGTTTACGTTTTTTTTCTGTAATTTATCAGATCAGCGTGATAACGGACGCAGCCCTTAACGGCGGCGTCAGAGCGACTTTATTTTGTTGCAGATTGAATTTTAAGTGCTTTTGCTATCATCAAACCTGTAGCCAGCTCTCATCCTCATTGAGCTATTCCAAGGGTGAGGGCTGGCTAGGGGTCGCCCTGGAGGCACCTGTAGCCAGCTCTCATCCTCATTGAGCTGCTCCAAGGGTGAGGGCTGGCTAGGGGTCGCCCTGGAGGCACCTGTAGCCAGCTCTCATCCTCATTGAGCTGCTCCAAGGGTGAGGGCTGGCTAGGGGTCGCCCTGGAGGCACCTGTAGCCAGCTCTCATCCTCATTGAGCTGCTCCAAGGGTGAGGGCTGGCTAGGGGTCGCCCTGGAGGCACCTGTAGCCAGCTCTCATCCTCATTGAGCTGCTCCAAGGGTGAGGGCTGGCTAGGGGTCGCCCTGGAGGCACCTGTAGCCAGCTCTCATCCTCATTGAGCTGCTCCAAGGGTGAGGGCTGGCTAGGGGTCGCCCTGGAGGCACCTGTAGCCAGCTCTCATCCTCATTGAGCTGCTCCAAGGGTGAGGGCTGGCTAGGGGTCGCCCTGGAGGCACCTGTAGCCAGCTCTCATCCTCATTGAGCTATTCCAAGGGTGAGGGCTGGCTACGTGTCGCCCTGGAGGCACTTGTAGCCAGCTCTCATCCTCATTGAGCGTGATAACGGACGCTGCGCTGAACGGCGGCGCATAGGAACGGGCGGTGAAATAAGCGCGCCAAAAAAACTATAAAGTTTACGTTTTTTTTCCGTAATTCATCAGATGAGGGTGATAACGGACGCTGCGCTGAACGGCGGCGCGTAGGAACGGGCGGTGAAATAAGCGCGCCAAAAAAACTATAAAGTTTACGTTTTTTTTCCGTAATTCATCAGATGAGCGTGATAACGGACGCTGCGCTGAATGGCGGCGCGTAGGAACGGGCGGTGAAATAAGCGCGCCAAAAAAACTATAAAGTTTACGTTTTTTTTCCGTAATTCATCAGATTAGCGTGATAACGGATGCTGTGCTGAACGGCGGCACGTAGGAACGGGCGATGAAATAAGTGCGCCAAAAAAACGATAAAGTTTACGTTTTTTTTTATAATTTATCAGATCAGCGTGATAACGGACGCAGCCCTTAACGGCGGCGTCAGAGCGACTTTATTTTGTTGCAGATTGAATTTTAAGTGCTTTTGCTATCATCAAACCTGTAGCCAGCTCTCATCCTCATTGAGCTATTCCAAGGGTGAGGGCTGGCTAGGGGTCGCCCTGGAGGCACCTGTAGCCAGCTCTCATCCTCATTGAGCTGCTCCAAGGGTGAGGGCTGGCTAGGGGTCGCCCTGGAGGCACCTGTAGCCAGCTCTCATCCTCATTGAGCTGCTCCAAGGGTGAGGGCTGGCTAGGGGTCGCCCTGGAGGCACCTGTAGCCAGCTCTCATCCTCATTGAGCTGCTCCAAGGGTGAGGGCTGGCTAGGGGTCGCCCTGGAGGCACCTGTAGCCAGCTCTCATCCTCATTGAGCTGCTCCAAGGGTGAGGGCTGGCTAGGGGTCGCCCTGGAGGCACCTGTAGCCAGCTCTCATCCTCATTGAGCTGCTCCAAGGGTGAGGGCTGGCTAGGGGTCGCCCTGGAGGCACCTGTAGCCAGCTCTCATCCTCATTGAGCTATTCCAAGGGTGAGGGCTGGCTACGTGTCGCCCTGGAGGCACTTGTAGCCAGCTCTCATCCTCATTGAGCGTGATAACGGACGCTGCGCTGAACGGCGGCGCATAGGAACGGGCGGTGAAATAAGCGCGCCAAAGAAAACTATAAAGTTTACGTTTTTTTTCCGTAATTCATCAGATGAGCGTGATAACGGATGCTGTGCTGAACGGCGGCACGTAGGAACGGGCGATGAAATAAGTGCGCCAAAAAAACTATAAAGTTTACGTTTTTTTTCTGTAATTTATAAGATCAGCGTGATAACGGACGCAGCCCTTAACGGCGGCGTCAGAGCGACTTTATTTTGTTGCATTTGAATTTTAAGTGCTTTTGCTATCATCAAACCTGTAGCCAGCTCTCATCCTCATTGAGCTATTCCAAGGGTGAGGGCTGGCTAAGGGTCGCCCTGGAGGCACCTGTAGCCAGCTCTCATCCTCATTGAGCTGCTCCAAGGGTGAGGGCTGGCTAGGGGTCGCCCTGGAGGCACCTGTAGCCAGCTCTCATCCTCATTGAGCTGCTCCAAGGGTGAGGGCTGGCTACGGGTCGCCCTGGAGGCACCTGTAGCCAGCTCTCATCCTCATTGAGCTGCTCCAAGGGTGAGGGCTGGCTAGGGTTCGCCCTGGAGGCACCTGTAGCCAGCTCTCATCCTCATTGAGCTGCTCCAAGGGTGAGGGCTGGCTAGGGGTCGCCCTGGAGGCACCTGTAGCCAGCTCTCATCCTCATTGAGCTATTCCAAGGGTGAGGGCTGGCTACGTGTCGCCCTGGAGGCACTTGTAGCCAGCTCTCATCCTCATTGAGCGTGATAACGGACGCTGCGCTGAACGGCGGCGCATAGGAACGGGCGGTGAAATAAGCGCGCCAAAAAAACTATAAAGTTTACGTTTTTTTTCCGTAATTCATCAGATGAGGGTGATAACGGACGCTGCGCTGAACGGCGGCGCGTAGGAACGGGCGGTGAAATAAGCGCGCCAAAAAAACTATAAAATTTACGTTTTTTTTCCGTAATTCATCAGATGAGCGTGATAACGGAAGCTGCGCTGAACGGCGGCGCGTAGGAACGGGCGGTGAAATAAGCGCGCCAAAAAAGCTATAAAGTGTACGTTTTTTTTCCATAATTCATTAGATGAGCGTGATAACGGAAGCTGCGTTGAACGGCGGCGCGTAGGAACGGGCGGTGAAATAAGCGCGCCAAAAAAACTATAAAGTTTACGTTTTTTTCCGTAATTCATCAGATGAGCGTGATAACGGACGCTGCGCTGAATGGCGGCGCGTAGGAACGGGCGGTGAAATAAGCGCGCCAAAAAAACTATAAAGTTTACGTTTTTTTTCCGTAATTCATCAGATGAGCGTGATAACGGATGTTGTGCTGAACGGCGGCACGTAGGAACGGGCGGTGAAATAAGTGCGCCAAAAAAACGATAAAGTTTACGTTTTTTTTCTGTAATTTATCAGATGAGCGTGATAACGGACGCAGCCCTTAACGGCGGCGTCAGAGCGACTTTTTTTTGTTGCAGATTGAATTTTAAGTGCTTTTGGTATCATCAAACCTGTAGCCAGCTCTCATCCTCATTGAGCTATTCCAAGGGTGAGGGCTGGCTAGGGGTCGCCCTGGAGGCACCTGTAGCCAGCTCTCATCCTCATTGAGCTGCTCCAAGGGTGAGGGCTGGCTAGGGGTCGCCCTGGAGGCACCTGTAGCCAGCTCTCATCCTCATTGAGCTGCTCCAAGGGTGAGGGCTGGCTAGGGGTCGCCCTGGAGGCACCTGTAGCCAGCTCTCATCCTCATTGAGCTGCTCCAAGGGTGAGGGCTGGCTAGGGGTCGCCCTGGAGGCACCTGTAGCCAGCTCTCAGCCTCATTGAGCTGCTCCAAGGGTGAGGGCTGGCTAGGGGTCGCCCTGGAGGCACCTGTAGCCAGCTCTCATCCTCATTGAGCTGCTCCAAGGGTGAGGGCTGGCTAGGGGTCGCCCTGGAGGCACCTGTAGCCAGCTCTCATCCTCATTGAGCTGCTCCAAGGGTGAGGGCTGGCTAGGGGTCGCCCTGGAGGCACCTGTAGCCAGCTCTCATCCTCATTGAGCTGCTCCAAGGGTGAGGGCTGGCTACGGGTCGCCCTGGAGGCACCTGTAGCCAGCTCTCATCCTCATTGAGCTGCTCCAAGGGTGAGGGCTGGCTAGGGGTCGCCCTGGAGGCACCTGTAGCCAGCTCTCATCCTCATTGAGCTGCTCCAAGGGTGAGGGCTGGCTAGGGGTCGCCCTGGAGGCACCTGTAGCCAGCTCTCATCCTCATTGAGCTGCTCCAAGGGTGAGGGCTGGCTAGGGGTCGCCCTGGAGGCACCTGTAGCCAGCTCTCATCCTCATTGAGCTATTCCAAGGGTGAGGGCTGGCTACGTGTCGCCCTGGAGGCACTTGTAGCCAGCTCTCATCCTCATTGAGCGTGATAACGGACGCTGCGCTGAACGGCGGCGCATAGGAACGGGCGGTGAAATAAGCGCGCCAAAAAAACTATAAAGTTTACATTTTTTTTCCGTAATTCATCAGATGAGGGTGATAACGGACTCTGCGCTGAACGGCGGCGCGTAGGAACGGGCGGTGAAATAAGTGCGCCAAAAAAACTATAAAGTTTACGTTTTTTTTCCGTAATTCATCAGATGAGCGTGATAACGGACGCTGCGCTGAATGGCGGCACGTAGGAACGGGCGGTGAAATAAGCGCGCCAAAAAATTTATAAAGTTTACGTTTTTTTTCCGTAATTCATCAGATGAGCGTGATAACGGATGCTGTGCTGAACGGCGGCACGTAGGAACGGGCGATGAAATAAGTGCGCCAAAAAAACTATAAAGTTTACGTTTTTTTTCCGTAATTCATCAGATGAGCGTGATAACGGATGCTGTGCTGAACGGCGGCACGTAGGAACGGGCGATGAAATAAGTGCGCCAAAAAAACGATAAAGTTTACGTTTTTTTTCTGTAATTTATCAGATCAGCGTGATAACGGACGCAGCCCTTAACGGCGGCGTCAGAGCGACTTTATTTTGTTGCAGATTGAATTTTAAGTGCTTTTGCTATCATCAAACCTGTAGCCAGCTCTCATCCTCATTGAGCTATTCCAAGGGTGAGGGCTGGCTAAGGGTCGCCCTGGAGGCACCTGTAGCCAGCTCTCATCCTCATTGAGCTGCTCCAAGGGTGAGGGCTGGCTAGGGGTCGCCCTGGAGGCACCTGTAGCCAGCTCTCATCCTCATTGAGCTGCTCCAAGGGTGAGGGCTGGCTACGAGTCGCCCTGGAGGCACCTGTAGCCAGCTCTCATCCTCATTGAGCTGCTCCAAGGGTGAGGGCTGGCTAGGGGTCGCCCTGGAGGCACCTGTAGCCAGCTCTCATCCTCATTGAGCTGCTCCAAGGGTGAGGGCTGGCTAGGGGTCGCCCTGGAGGCACCTGTAGCCAGCTCTCAGCCTCATTGAGCTGCTCCAAGGGTGAGGGCTGGCTAGGGGTCGCCCTGGAGGCACCTGTAGCCAGCTCTCAGCCTCATTGAGCTGCTCCAAGGGTGAGGGCTGGCTAGGGGTCGCCCTGGAGGCACCTGTAGCCAGCTCTCATCCTCATTGAGCTGCTCCAAGGGTGAGGGCTGGCTAGGGGTCGCCCTGGAGGCACCTGTAGCCAGCTCTCATCCTCATTGAGCTGCTCCAAGGGTGAGGGCTGGCTAGGGGTCGCCCTGGAGGCACCTGTAGCCAGCTCTCATCCTCATTGAGCTGCTCCAAGGGTGAGGGCTGGCTAGGGGTCGCCCTGGAGGCACCTGTAGCCAGCTCTCATCCTCATTGAGCTGCTCCAAGGGTGAGGGCTGGCTACGGGTCGCCCTGGAGGCACCTGTAGCCAGCTCTCATCCTCATTGAGCTGCTGCAAGGGTGAGGGCTGGCTAGGGGTCGCCCTGGAGGCACCTGTAGCCAGCTCTCATCCTCATTGAGCTGCTCCAAGGGTGAGGGCTGGCTAGGGGTCGCCCTGGAGGCACCTGTAGCCAGCTCTCATCCTCATTGAGCTGCTCCAAGGGTGAGGGCTGGCTAGGGGTCGCCCTGGAGGCACCTGTAGCCAGCTCTCATCCTCATTGAGCTATTCCAAGGGTGAGGGCTGGCTACGTGTCGCCCTGGAGGCACTTGTAGCCAGCTCTCATCCTCATTGAGCGTGATAACGGACGCTGCGCTGAACGGCGGCGCATAGGAACGGGCGGTGAAATAAGCGCGCCAAAAAAACTATAAAGTTTACATTTTTTTTCCGTAATTCATCAGATGAGGGTGATAACGGACTCTGCGCTGAACGGCGGCGCGTAGGAACGGGCGGTGAAATAAGTGCGCCAAAAAAACTATAAAGTTTACGTTTTTTTTCCGTAATTCATCAGATGAGCGTGATAACGGACGCTGCGCTGAATGGCGGCGCGTAGGAACGGGCGGTGAAATAAGCGCGCCAAAAAATTTATAAAGTTTACGTTTTTTTTCCGTAATTCATCAGATGAGCGTGATAACGGATGCTGTGCTGAACGGCGGCACGTAGGAACGGGCGATGAAATAAGTGCGCCAAAAAAACTATAAAGTTTACGTTTTTTTTCCGTAATTCATCAGATGAGCGTGATAACGGATGCTGTGCTGAACGGCGGCACGTAGGAACGGGCGATGAAATAAGTGCGCCAAAAAAAGGATAAAGTTTACGTTTTTTTTCTGTAATTTATCAGATCAGCGTGATAACGGACGCAGCCCTTAACGGCGGCGTCAGAGCGACTTTATTTTGTTGCAGATTGAATTTTAAGTGCTTTTGCTATCATCAAACCTGTAGCCAGCTCTCATCCTCATTGAGCTATTCCAAGGGTGAGGGCTGGCTAAGGGTCGCCCTGGAGGCACCTGTAGCCAGCTCTCATCCTCATTGAGCTGCTCCAAGGGTGAGGGCTGGCTAGGGGTCGCCCTGGAGGCACCTGTAGCCAGCTCTCATCCTCATTGAGCTGCTCCAAGGGTGAGGGCTGGCTACGAGTCGCCCTGGAGGCACCTGTAGCCAGCTCTCATCCTCATTGAGCTGCTCCAAGGGTGAGGGCTGGCTAGGGGTCGCCCTGGAGGCACCTGTAGCCAGCTCTCATCCTCATTGAGCTGCTCCAAGGGTGAGGGCTGGCTAGGGGTCGCCCTGGAGGCACCTGTAGCCAGCTCTCATCCTCATTGAGCTGCTCCAAGGGTGAGGGCTGGCTACGGGTCACCCTGGAGGCACCTGTAGCCAGCTCTCATCCTCATTGAGCTGCTCCAAGGGTGAGGGCTGGCTAGGGGTCGCCCTGGAGGCACCTGTAGCCAGCTCTCATCCTCATTGAGCTGCTCCAAGGGTGAGGGCTGGCTAGGGGTCGCCCTGGAGGCACCTGTAGCCAGCTCTCATCCTCATTGAGCTGCTCCAAGGGTGAGGGCTGGCTAGGGGTCGCCCTGGAGGCACCTGTAGCCAGCTCTCATCCTCATTGAGCTATTCCAAGGGTGAGGGCTGGCTACGTGTCGCCCTGGAGGCACTTGTAGCCAGCTCTCATCCTCATTGAGCGTGATAACGGACGCTGCGCTGAACGGCGGCGCATAGGAACGGGCGGTGAAATAAGCGCGCCAAAAAAACTATAAAGTTTACATTTTTTTTCCGTAATTCATCAGATGAGGGTGATAACGGACGCTGCGCTGAACGGCGGCGCGTAGGAACGGGCGGTGAAATAAGTGCGCCAAAAAAACTATAAAGTTTACGTTTTTTTTCCGTAATTCATCAGATGAGCGTGATAACGGACGCTGCGCTGAATGGCGGCGCGTAGGAACGGGCGGTGAAATAAGCGCGCCAAAAAATTTATAAAGTTTACGTTTTTTTTCCGTAATTCATCAGATGAGCGTGATAACGGATGCTGTGCTGAACGGCGGCACGTAGGAACGGGCGATGAAATAAGTGCGCCAAAAAAACTATAAAGTTTACGTTTTTTTTCCGTAATTCATCAGATGAGCGTGATAACGGATGCTGTGCTGAACGGCGGCACGTAGGAACGGGCGATGAAATAAGTGCGCCAAAAAAACGATAAAGTTTACGTTTTTTTTCTGTAATTTATCAGATCAGCGTGATAACGGACGCAGCCCTTAACGGCGGCGTCAGAGCGACTTTATTTTGTTGCAGATTGAATTTTAAGTGCTTTTGCTATCATCAAACCTGTAGCCAGCTCTCATCCTCATTGAGCTATTACAAGGGTGAGGGCTGGCTAAGGGTCGCCCTGGAGGCACCTGTAGCCAGCTCTCATCCTCATTGAGCTGCTCCAAGGGTGAGGGCTGGCTAGGGGTCGCCCTGGAGGCACCTGTAGCCAGCTCTCATCCTCATTGAGCTGCTCCAAGGGTGAGGGCTGGCTACGAGTCGCCCTGGAGGCACCTGTAGCCAGCTCTCATCCTCATTGAGCTGCTCCAAGGGTGAGGGCTGGCTAGGGGTCGCCCTGGAGGCACCTGTAGCCAGCTCTCATCCTCATTGAGCTGCTCCAAGGGTGAGGGCTGGCTAGGGGTCGCCCTGGAGGCACCTGTAGCCAGCTCTCATCCTCATTGAGCTGCTCCAAGGGTGAGGGCTGGCTAGGGTTCGCCCTGGAAGCACCTGTAGCCAGCTCTCATCCTCATTGAGCTGCTCCAAGGGTGAGGGCTGGCTAGGGGTCGCCCTGGAGGCACCTGTAGCCAGCTCTCATCCTCATTGAGCTATTCCAAGGGTGAGGGCTGGCTACGTGTCGCCCTGGAGGCACTTGTAGCCAGCTCTCATCCTCATTGAGCGTGATAACGGACGCTGCGTTGAACGGCGGCGCATAGGAACGGGCGGTGAAATAAGCGCGCCAAAAAAACTATAAAGTTTACGTTTTTTTTCCGTAATTCATCAGATGAGGGTGATAACGGACGCTGCGCTGAACGGCGGTGCGTAGGAACGGGCGGTGAAATAAGCGCGCCAAAAAAACTATAAAGTTTACGTTTTTTTTCCGTAATTCATCAGATGAGCGTGATAACGGACGCTGCGCTGAATGGCGGCGCGTAGGAACGGGCGGTGAAATAAGCGCGCCAAAAAAACTATAAAGTTTACGTTTTTTTTCCGTAAATCATCAGATGAGCGTGATAACGGATGCTGTGCTGAACGGCGGCACGTAGGAACGGGCGATGAAATAAGTGCGCCAAAAAAACGATAAAGTTTACGTTTTTTTTCGTAATTTATCAGATGAGGGTGATAACGGACGCTGCGCTGAACGGCGGCGCGTAGGAACGGGCGGTGAAATAAGCGCGCCAAAAAAACTATAAAATTTACGTTTTTTTTCCGTAATTCATCAGATGAGCGTGATAACGGAAGCTGCGCTGAACGGCGGCGCGTAGGAATGGGCGGTGAAATAAGCGCGCCAAAAAAGCTATAATGTGTACGTTTTTTTTCCATAATTCATTAGATGAGCGTGATAACGGAAGCTGCGTTGAACGGCGGCGCGTAGGAACGGGCGGTGAAATAAGCGCGCCAAAAAAACTATAAAGTTTACGTTTTTTTTCCGTAATTCATCAGATGAGCGTGATAACGGACGCTGCGCTGAATGGCGGCGCGTAGGAACGGGCGGTGAAATAAGCGCACCAAAAAAACTATAAAGTTTACGTTTTTTTTCCGTAATTCATCAGATGAGCGTGATAACGGATGCTGTGCTGAACGGCGGCACGTAGGAACGGGCGGTGAAATAAGTGCGCCAAAAAAACGATAAAGTTTACGTTTTTTTTCTGTAATTTATCAGATGAGCGTGACAACGGACGCAGCCCTTAACGGCGGCGTCAGAGCGACTTTTTTTTGTTGCAGATTGAATTTTAAGTGCTTTTGGTATCATCAAACCTGTAGCCAGCTCTCATCCTCATTGAGCTATTCCAAGGGTGAGGGCTGGCTAGGGGTCGCCCTGGAGGCACCTGTAGCCAGCTCTCATCCTCATTGAGCTGCTCCAAGGGTGAGGGCTGGCTAGGGGTCGCCCTGGAGGCACCTGTAGCCAGCTCTCATCCTCATTGAGCTGCTCCAAGGGTGAGGGCTGGCTAGGGGTCGCCCTGGAGGCACCTGTAGCCAGCTCTCATCCTCATTGAGCTGCTCCAAGGGTGAGGGCTGGCTAGGGGTCGCCCTGGAGGCACCTGTAGTCAGCTCTCATCCTCATTGAGCTGCTCCAAGGGTGAGGGCTGGCTAGGGGTCGCCCTGGAGGCACCTGTAGCCAGCTCTCATCCTCATTGAGCTGCTCCAAGCGTGAGGGCTGGCTAGGGGTCGCCCTGGAGGCACCTGTAGCCAGCTCTCATCCTCATTGAGCTGCTCCAAGGGTGAGGGCTGGCTAGGGGTCTCCCTGGAGTCACCTGTAGCCAGCTCTCATCCTCATTGAGCTGCTCCAAGGGTGAGGGCTGGCTAGGGGTCGCCCTGGAGGCACCTGTAGCCAGCTCTCATCCTCATTGAGCTGCTCCAAGGGTGAGGGCTGGCTAGGGGTCGCCCTGGAGGCACCTGTAGCCAGCTCTCATCCTCATTGAGCTGCTCCAAGGGTGAGGGCTGGCTAGGGGTCGCCATGGAGGCACCTGTAGCCAGCTCTCATCCTCATTGAGCTGCTCCAAGGGTGAGGGCTGGCTAGGGGTCGCCCTGGAGGCACCTGTAGCCAGCTCTCATCCTCATTGAGCTGCTCCAAGGGTGAGGGCTGGCTAGGGGTCGCCCTGGAGGCACCTGTAGCCAGCTCTCATCCTCATTGAGCTGCTCCAAGGGTGAGGGCTGGCTAGGGGTCGCCCTGGAGGCACCTGTAGCCAGCTCTCATCCTCATTGAGCTGCTCCAAGGGTGAGGGCTGGCTAGGGGTCGCTCTGGAGGCACCTGTAGCCAGCTCTCATCCTCATTGAGCTGCTCCAAGGGTGAGGGCTGGCTAGGGGTCGCCCCGGAGGCACCTGTAGCCAGCTCTCATCCTCATTGAGCTGCTCCAAGGGTGAGGGCTGGCTAGGGGTCGCCCTGGAGGCACCTGTAGCCAGCTCTCATCCTCATTGAGCTGCTCCAAGGGTGAGGGCTGGCTAGGGGTCGCCCTGGAGGCACCTGTAGCCAGCTCTCATCCTCATTGAGCTATTCCAAGGGTGAGGGTTGGCTACGTGTCGCCCTGGAGGCACTTGTAGCCAGCTCTCATCCTCATTGAGCGTGATAACGGACGCTGCGCTGAACGGCGGCGCATAGGAACGGGCGGTGAAATAAGCGCGCCAAAAAAAACTATAAAGTTTACGTTTTTTTTCCGTAATTCATCAGATGAGGGTGATAACGGACGCTGCGCTGAACGGCGGCGCGTAGGAACGGGCGGTGAAATAAGCGCGCCACAAAAACTATAAAGTTTACGTTTTTTTTCCGTAATTCATCAGATGAGCATGATAACGGACGCTGCGCTGAATGGCGGCGCGTAGGAACGGGCGGTGAAATAAGCGCGCCAAAAAAACTATAAAGTTTACTTTTTTTTTCCGTAATTCATCAGATGAGCGTGATAACGGATGCTGTGCTGAACGGCGACACGTAGGAACGGGCGATGAAATAAGTGCGCCAAAAAAACGATAAAGTTTACGTTTTTTTTCTGTAATTTATCAGATCAGCGTGATAACGGACGCAGCCCTTAACGGCGGCGTCAGAGCGACTTTTTTTTGTTGTAGATTGAATTTTAAGTGCTTTTGCTATCATCAAACCTGTAGCCAGCTCTCATCCTCATTGAGCTATTCCAAGGGTGAGGGCTGGCTAAGGGTCGCCCTGGAGGCACCTGTAGCCAGCTCTCATCCTCATTGAGCTGCTCCAAGTGTGAGGGCTGGCTAGGGGTCGCCCTGGAGGCACCTGTAGCCAGCTCTCATCCTCATTGAGCTGCTCCAAGGGTGAGGGCTGGCTAGGGGTCGCCCTGGAGGCACCTGTAGCCAGCTCTCATCCTCATTGAGCTGCTCCAAGGGTGAGGGCTGGCTAGGGGTCGCCCTGGAGGCACCTGTAGCCAGCTCTCATCCTCATTGAGCTGCTCCAAGGGTGAGGGCTGGCTAGGGGTCGCCCTGGAGGCACCTGTAGCCAGCTCTCATCCTCATTGAGCTGCTCCAAGGGTGAGGGCTGGCTAGGGGTCGCCCTGGAGGCACCTGTAGCCAGCTCTCATCCTCATTGAGCTGCTCCAAGGGTGAGGGCTGGCTAGGGGTCGTCCTGGAGGCACCTGTAGCCAGCTCTCATCCTCACTGAGCTGCTCCAAGGGTGAGGGCTGGCTAGGGGTCGCCCTGGAGGCACCTGTAGCCAGCTCTCATCCTCACTGAGCTGCTCCAAGGGTGAGGGCTGGCTAGGGGTCGCCCTGGAGGCACCTGTAGCCAGCTCTCATCCTCATTGAGCTGCTCCAAGGGTGAGGGCTGGCTACGGGTCGCCCTGGAGGCACCTGTAGCCAGCTCTCATCCTCATTGAGCTGCTCCAAGGGTGAGGGCTGGCTAGGGGTCGCCCTGGAGGCACCTGTAGCCAGCTCTCATCCTCATTGAGCTGCTCCAAGGGTGAGGGCTGGCTAGGGGTCGCCCTGGAGGCACCTGTAGCCAGCTCTCATCCTCATTGAGCTATTCCAAGGGTGAGGGCTGGCTACGGGTATGCCCTGGAGGCACCTGTAGCCAGCTCTCATCCTCATTGAGCTATTCCAAGGGTGAGGGCTGGCTAGGGGTCGCCCTGGAGGCACCTGTAGCCAGCTCTCATCCTCATTGAGCTATTCCAAGGGTGAGGGCTGGCTACGTGTCGCCCTGGAGGCACCTGTAGCCAGCTCTCATCCTCATTGAGCGTGATAACGGACGCTGCGCTGAACGGCGGCGCATAGGAACGGGCGGTGAAATAAGCGCGCCAAAAAAACTATAAAGTTTACGTTTTTTTTTCCGTAATTCATCAGATGAGGGTGATAACGGACGCTGCGCTGAACGGCGGCGCGTAGGAACGGGCGGTGAAATAAGCGCGCCAAAAAAACTATAAAATTTACGTTTTTTTTCCGTAATTCATCAGATGAGCGTGATAACGGAAGCTGAGCTGAACGGCGGCGCGTAGGAACGGGCGGTGAAATAAGCGCGCCAAAAAAGCTATAAAGTGTACGTGTTTTTTCCATAATTCATTAGATGAGCGTGATAACGGAAGCTGCGTTGAACGGCGGCGCGTAGGAACGGGCGGTGAAATAAGCGCGCCAAAAAAACTATAAAGTTTACATTTTTTTTCCGTAATTCATCAGATGAGCGTGATAACGGATGCTGCACTGAATGGCGGCGCGTAGGAACGGGCGGTGAAATAAGCGCGCCAAAAAAACTATAAAGTTTACGTTTTTTTTCCGTAATTCATCAGATGAGCGTGATAACGGAAGGTGCGCTGAACCGTGGCGCGTAGGAACGGGCGGTGAAATAAGTTCGCCAAAAAAACTATAAAGTTTACGTTTTTTTCCATAATTCATTAGATGAGCGTGATAACGGAAGCTGCGCTGAACGGCGGCGCGTAGGAAAAGGCAGTGAAATAAGCGCGCCAAAAAAGCTATAAAGTTTCCTTTTTTTTTCCGTAATTTATCAGATGAGCGTGATAACGGACGCAGCCCTTAACGGCGGCGTCAGAGCGACTTTTTTTTGTTGCAGATTGAATTTTAAGTGCTTTTGGTATCATCAAACCTGTAGCCAGCTCTCATCCTCATTGAGCTATTCCAAGGGTGAGGGCTGGCTAGGGGTCACCCTGGAGGCACCTGTAGCCAGCTCTCATCCTCATTGAGCTATTCCAAGGGTGAGGGCTGGCTACGGGTCGCCCTGGAGGCACCTGTAGCCAGCTCTCATCCTCATTGAGCTGCTCCAAGGGTGAGGGCTGGCTAGGGGTCGCCCTGGAGGCACCTGTAGCCAGCTCTCATCCTCATTGAGCTATTCCAAGGGTGAGGGCTGGCTACGGGTCGTCCTGGAAGTACCTGTAGCCAGCTCTCATCAAGAAAAAGCTACGCCTACTAAGTTGCATTAACCAATCGGAGCAGATTCATGATTTACATTCAAATAAACCATCATTTTAGGAAAAGGAAAAGGAGTTTTGGAGGGAAGTTTAATTTGATCCAGTGCTCAGGAGCAACAAGGGTGATTAGTGCACAAGAGAAGCTGTGACCTTAGCCAATTACAACCATGCCGCCCAAAAGAAGGTAAGTACACCTGGTGGGATAGTGAGTGGGAGGGAAATATGAATCTGCAGAGGTATGTGTTGCTTCTAGAAATACTCTTTCTGGACACCATTGCAGCATGCATTCTGGGGTACACTGAGACCATGGGAGTATTTGCAGAAGAGGTTAACATACAGCATGTATTGGGATCAGGTGCCTAACTATACTGCAGCATCATCTGAGCTTGTACTGGAATCAGGTGTATAAGTATACTTGTACTCATATAGCTTGTACTGGAATCAGGTGTATAAGTATACTTGTACTCATATAGCTTGTACTGGAATCAGGTGTATAAGTATACTTGTACTCATATAGCTTGTACTGGAATCAGGTGTATAAGTATGCTTGTACTCATATAGTTTGTACTGGAATCAGGTGCCTAATCTGATGTCCTCTCTGTGACCTCTGCAAACTTTTTAGCTTGGTTGTATTACTGTGGTGGGGGGAGGGGGAAGGATTGCGGTGTGAAAGTGTATTATAACATCATGTTAAGGCTTGCAATTGTTCAGGCTCAGTCACAGAAAGGGTTTATGTTTTTGGCGCGGTCTTTCTGTATCTTTCAAAGTTTGCAGTGTGAAAAGGCTTTAAACTGTATATGTACTTGCTCGCTCACTCGTTTTTTCTCCTTTTTGACTGATAAATGAGTGCCGGTCATGTGCAAAACTGTATAAGCATTTGCATAGTCAATACCACATTAATTTTTTGCACGGTATCTTTGTCAATCTAAATAATTCTTGCAAAACCTCAGATTTGCGCAAGATCTAGGAACATGCATATGATAAAAAACCGCATGTGTTATGTGCACAATATTGCCACAATTTGTGTAGTATGCTATAAAAGTGCATTAACTTGTGCTAAACAATTGCTCCTTAAAAAATTGTGTACGTTTGTCCGTTTTTGTGACCAAAAATGAGGGCTGGCTATTGGTGGTCAAAATACACTCTAGAGCCAGCCCTCATCTTTTTAAAAAAATCTATGGCAATGATGAGACGTGCCTTTTCTCATGAGCTGTGTATTTGTTGTAAAAAAAAATCAGATTTTTGAAATCCAGTTATCCTGCTGAAACATAAAAAATGCTGGTTGATATTAGTGGGTGGAAAAGCTAGATTCTCACTGATATTGTTCCTGATCTTCCATTTTTCTTTTTTACAGCGGCTTCAGGATGCTGAAGACATGTCCACTATGTTACAAAGCATTTACTCAACTGCCACAGCACCTTACACGACAATGCCTTAGATGCTGTACACAAGAGGAGAAGGATGCGCTAGTGAAAGAATCTAGAAACTCACTGATAGCAATTGCAACAAAAGGAACATATATCCCTTATGACAAGATTCCAGAGATCACTACAAAGGACGATCTTATCTCCTTCCTGGAGGACAGAGGGTTTATAGTACCCGAGAAACCAACTATGGCCAGGTATGCCCCACTAGCATCTTATTCTTTGAATACTGATGTTCATACTTGTGTAAGCTTTATAGATTTGCATATATGTTCTGAACTATGCCAAATAATCACGTGTATTTTATATTTACAGGATTGTTGAAGATGAGGGGGCATCACCTGTGCAGGAGGAGCTGACAGCCAGTGAGCAAGAGCTGCCTAATGAGGAGGAAGTGCTGCCTGTTGAGGAGGAAATGTCTACAGTCATCGAGGAGGAGTCGCCCGTCCCAGAGGAAGAGCCGCCCGTCCCAGAGGAAGAGCCGCCCGTCCCAGAGGAAGAGCTGTCCGTCACAGAGGAAGAGCCGTCCGTCACAGAGGAAGAGCCGCCCGTCACAGTGGAAGAGCCGCCCGTCCCAGAGGAAGAGCCGCCCGTCCCAGAGGAAGAGCCGTCCGTCACAGAGGAAGAGCCGTCCGTCACAGTGGAAGAGCCGTCCGTCCCAGAGGAAGAGCCGCCCGTCACAGTGGAAGAGCCGCCCGTCCCAGAGGAAGAGCCGCCCGTCCCAGAGGAAGAGCCGCCCGTCCCAGAGGAAGAGCCGCCCGTCCCAGAGGAAGAGCCGTCCGTCACAGAGGAAGAGCCGTCCGTCACAGAGGAAGAGCCGCCCGTCACAGTGGAAGAGCCGTCCGTCACAGAGGAAGAGCCGCCCGTCCCAGAGGATTATGATGTCTACAGGTCAGTGTAAATTTATACAAGGAATTTACTTTAATCCCTTGCTCAAACATTGCCTTGGCCTCAGCACATCCTGGCTTTTAGGCCACTTTAAAAAATTGTCAACACTGCTGGCCTACTCAAGATTGTACTTCACGTTATTACTAAGGATTTTTATAATTTACAGGACTGTTGAAGATGAGAAGCCATCTACATCAACTGGCACATCGGCATGCCGAGCCATATCAAATCCTGAATTGGTGCATCTTTCAGCTGCAGAAGACTATACATCCTCTGAAACATCCGACAGTGAAGCCGATCAACAACCAGAGACCAGAGAAAGAGAGGAAAATACCAGCCAAACAGATGAAGACAGGCCGAGGTCAGTTAGTGTGTGTAACATTCTCACTCATCATGCTTTTATATATATATACATATCTATATATATCTATATATATATATCTATATATATATCTATATATATATATATATTTATATATATATATATTGAGCAAAAAAACAATACAAATAATGTTTAACTGGGACAATTAATAGCATATCCCACAACTTTACAGCCCTTACAAAGTAATTTTTTCTCCTATTTTAGGCAATAGATTTCCCTTCCATTGCAGCCATAAAACAGGATGCCAAAAAAGTGCCCTACACACAGACAGCTCTGTGGGGCACACAGCTTTGGCGGGGCATACTAAAATGCACTGCCATTACGATTTTCATCTGTGGGCCAGTAGAGGATGATGTACTAGCTTTACCCACAGATGAACTTCAGAACACGCAGTGTTCAGCAGTGGATGCTGCGTATAAAGGGCAGGCAGCCAGCAAAGTGCTGCTGCCAGTCAGAGCACTGGGGTCCACAGAAATCGGGCCTGGGGACACAGAAATGTTTACCACCCCTGACAACGGTGAGTGGAACCCCCAGCTGTCAAGGTCCCCGACATTTCCCCAGATTCTTCCACTGGGTGAGGGCCCCATGAATGCGTCGTTACAGGGAACCCTGGACTCACAGGCCCCATAGCGGCTGCATAGTCTACTGCCATTGGCAGGACGTCACTATATATATGCTGTATATGCTTACACAGTATTTTTCTCAAAGTTCTAATTTGTTTCTACTCTGACCTGTTGTTCTTTCTTCCAAATTTGTAGGATGACAAGCCAGAAATGGACTGTTGACAAGAGGATCAAAATGAAAGATGCAGGTTATTATGATCACCATTCTCTGTCTCATCCAATATTAAAAGGTTTTTCCTCTTATTTGCAGAACCATTGCAAGCTGGAAAGATACAAACAAATTGTTGAAAATGTGTCAAGGTTTTTATACTTTATGAACAAACGCCGTGTGAGCCTCAACTTTGCGACAAAGATTGAAAACGCCCATTTATTTTTCAAAAACCTTCAAGATCTCGGTCTGTGCAACCAAACTGTCACCAACTACATTAAGAATGTCCGGAAATTTGTACATTATCAACTATTTGCAACCAATTTACGCGATAAAAATGAAAAACTCTTCAAGGCAATGAAGTATTTCCAGTATGTGACTGCGGATATTCAGAAGAAATTTTCCAAGGGAGTTGCAAAAGAAGTTGTCAGCAAAAGGTATGTCAGCTAATTTTTATCCTTTCAGATGTATGCACAATTATTATTTTTTCTCTTTTCTCTCTCCCGCCAGGATTTTTCATACATGACTTAAAAATAGGCCTCACCTATCAGTCACATTTATTAATCTTTCTCTTAGGTACCTGGAGTTGCATAAATTGGACAAAACACCTCAGCAATGCCAGGAGATCCTGACCGTTGCAAAGCCAGCTTTCCTGCAAGCCATCGAGGATGTCCAAGGAGGATCCCGAAATGAAGTGCATCAGTTGGAGATTCTCTATTACCTTGAGGCCTTAATCATACTAAAACACTTACAAAGACCAGGAGTTGTCAGAAACATGACGGTAAGTAACAACCTACTCATTATCCTGATTTAAAGCCACATGT
Source organism: Phyllobates terribilis (assembly GCF_046119375.1). Classification (NCBI taxonomy): domain Eukaryota; kingdom Metazoa; phylum Chordata; class Amphibia; order Anura; family Dendrobatidae; genus Phyllobates; species Phyllobates terribilis. The sequence goes on from NW_027363094.1 coordinate 1,687,772, forward strand.
CTATCTAACTTTCCCATGTCTTGACTCACAGGTTTCTGAGTGGACAGAGAGGATGCGTCACATCTATCAAAATGAACAGCTAATAATTGTCGGAGTTAAATCCCATAAGACTGCTGCCCACCAAGTAGCCTGTTTTGTGCTTACTGAAGAAGAAGAAAAGGTAAGATGTTCCTGTCACTACGATGGCACCCACATTAGAGAGGGATCTGTTAGTTGTCATGACTTCAACCCGTAGGATTAGTGGCATTCTGTCCCTTTTAGTAGATCCTCCCTTTAACCAGATTTTACAGGACAACTTGGTGCTACATCCTCATGCAGGTGTGTTGGGAGTCTTTCCCTTATTTCCCTGCAGTATCCAGGATGCTAAACCATAGTATCGGTGTCCAGAATAGTGCATTTTCTTAACAATAATGCTTGTTGCAGCAGCATCCAGAATGCATTTTCAGTAGGAACAGATATGCTCTCCCTTATCACAGATGTTCTGCACTTTAAATGAATGGTGGGCAGTTTATAGTCTGACATATGTTTGGTGTGAGGTGACTTTTCTATATATTTAGATTGTGTGGTTCCTATCATGCTCTGAAATCCAACTGAGGCGGAGGAGAGATACTGCCCTTTTAGTCTGTAGGTTTCGCTCTCCTGGTTAGGCACATCCCTCCCTCACGTTGGTGCGGTCATTGACTCCAGTAATTAATTTAGTCTATTTCAAATTTTCTTATCTTAATATTGAAGGGCCCAACTCAATTTTTATTAAGTGGTTTACTGTTTTTTGTTTTGTTTATTTACAGTGGTTTAACATCTACTTTAAAAAAGTGAGACGGGTGCTGGCCAAAAAAGACAGTCCAGATAAATTCTTCTTATCGACTACAGGAAGACAGATATATAATGTATCCACCGACCTTCATCGCTACCAGAAGAAGTAAGTCTTAAAAGTTAAAAATCCTACATATTAGATGTTGTGCCATGTATTTATGATCTACTCTATTGCTATCTAGGTACAAACTTAAATCCATCTCTAGTCAGGTGGCAAGAAAAACTTGTGAAACATGGACCGTGTCACATTTAACAGAGACACAGAGGTATCTTTTCTCCAAATATCTCAGTCATTCCAACATGACAGCAGAGAGGAATTACAGAGAAAAAACATTAGGAGACCTCTGCCAAGCATACACACTGGTCTTGGCAGCAGGGAAATCATCGGAAAATCAACCTCAACCCAGCAGCTCAAGGTAATTTATTGCAAAGCAGTTATGATCTATTTCACCAAATTGTTGATAAAATGTAATATTCTGTTTTCTATCTCCCCTAAAGAGAAGCAGAAGAGAGCAATGGAGAAGAGGAGCAAATGGTCCAGCAAGCTGAAGACTACAGTGCCCAGGGTGAAACAGAGGACCTCGGTGTGTCAAATTTAAATACTAAGACTCAAAGGTGGGTATATTATTAAATCAAGCAAGCTAGTAGGAGTTGGCAAACTGTACATAGCTTGTGATGTTATGGACAATGACTTGTTCTTCTGAGCATCCTCAGCACCTATACCCAGGCAAAGTGCTCTCAGTAGCGGCCACTTGTAGACAGTATGCGGAAGGGTATATTACAGGCGTTTATTGATGATATCTCCATCGCAGAACAAACCTCGATGCCTAAACTTTTAGGATTGATAGAAGATATCCTTATACCACTCTAAGTGCCCAGAAAATGTAATGTTATTATTTATATCAGGCGGAGAGCACCAATCGAACCTAGGGTCACAACAAGGTCCATGAAGACAGGGATGCAGTTGAGGAAAAGGAAACACCCAGGGTAATTGGTCAATATACTCATTCACATTGTCCTTGAACAATAAACATTTCGGTTTTAACATATGTATTCCCCTTCTTTCCTTTAAAGAGATTAAGAAGACGGCAGTGATCAGCTCCCAAGAAAGAATGAGGCGTTTCGGAGACTAAAGTTCCGGTCTTGTTAAAGTTTCTGAATTCATGTTTTATTTGTTTCTTTTCTATTCTAGGTTGTTCTACAATTCCAGGTGAACGGGGCCCTCGAAGCAATGGGAGAAGATTTTCTTTATTATAAACATTTGTACTGTTTGTATTAGTGTTAAAGGGATTCTGTCACCAGGTTTTAGCCATCTCATCTGAGCGCACCATAATGTGGACACAGACATCTTTATTCCAGTGATATATCACTTACTAGGCTGCTCAGTGTAGTTTGCATTAAAACACTGTTAAATCATCTGGAGATTATCATTAGAGCACTACTCCAGTAGTCCAGTCATACTTGGGAGCTGCCAAATCTGCAACAGAGAAAACAGTAATTTTATCAAAATGACAGCAAGGAGCTCAGTAAGTGAAACATTGCTGGATCAGGATTTCTATCTCTACATTATGCTGCTGTCCGATGGGATGTCAAAAACCTGGTGACAGAGTCCTTTTAATAACTATTTTAAAGATAAATATAAAGTGGAAGTCCTATGGCTATGATGAAACAATTCTGACAACTGTTCAAATGGCACAATCATTTACTACCGTCAGGTTTCTGAGCCGTTTAGTCTAATGCTTTGTCAGTATTACTAGAATCCATAATAATTTAAAGGTCAGGTAGCCATAAAAGTGCTCCTGCCAGTCAGAGCAGTGCAGTCCCTGGAAATCAGGCCTAGGGAAGCAGAATATATTACCATCCCTAACAACGGTAAGCATGACCCCCAGCTGTCCAGCAACCCGACATGTAGAACTGCCTATAAAAATGACCATTTGTCCAGTCAGTGCATCACTCTCTGGTGCCCTTTTACACTGGCACACTGCTTTCTGTCTCTCTCTCTTTCTCTCTCTCCAGTGCAATGCTCTCTGGTGCTCTTTCACTCTCTTTCCAGTGCACCACTCTCTGATGTGTTCTCTTTCTCCCTACTGCACCGCTCTCTGGCACTCCTCTGTCTTTATAGTGCAGTGCTCTCTTTTGTGCTCTCTCAGTCTCCAGTGCATCACTGGCGCTCACTTTTGAGCTCTCCCCATTGCACCACTCTCTCGCATGCTCTCTCTCTGGTGCTTTCTTTCCATCCAAAGTGCCTTTTTTGTCTCTGTGCCTTCACGAGCCTCTCAATCTCTGTCTTTGCCCATCTGTGGCTCTCTATCGGTCTCTGTGCCTCTCTGTCCCTCCCTGTGCTTCTATTTACCTTTTGCATCCCTCTATGTGCCTACCTTTGCCCCTTTGCTCCCCTCTTTGCCTCTATGTGCCTCTCAATGACTCTCTCTCATGCACACCTCTTCCTGTAGGTCAAAGGTAAGAAGCACTACTCAAGTTGCAGCAGAGAAGATTAATTGGTAAGTAACCACAAAGCTACACAGTGTTTAACACTTGTGTATTTTTTAAGAATCTTGTTCCTGTAGGATGCTTCCTGAACATTAAAGTGAATTGTCAGGAAACATCTTTAAGCTACAGGATCCTTGAAAAATATGCAAGTTTTTATTGGATGATTTGTCAGGCTATCAACAATCACACAGGGCCACAGGCCCGTCAACAGGGCAATAGCCCACTCCACAAGGCCAATGACCCTTTGCAAAGGGCCAGAGGTCCCTTTCCGCAGTGCCATAGGCATTTCCACAGGGCCATAACCCACTCCAGCTCTCTCCACAGGGCAACAGGCCCATTTGAAGGGCCACAGATCCCTCTTCAGGGTCACAGGCCTTTCCACAGGGCCGCACCCACCTTCAGCTCTCTCCACAGGGCCATAGGCCCTTTCCTCAGGGCCACAAGCCCCTCCAGCTCTCTCCACAGGGCAACAGACCACTATACAGGGTCACAGGCCTTTCCACAGGGCCACAAGCCCCTTCAGCTCTCTCCACAGGACCACAGGCTCCTACCGGGCCACAGGCCTTTACACAGTGCCACAAGCCCCTCCAGCTCTTTCCACAGGCAATCATGTTGCATGTTGTTTACTGCAAAAGACTTCATAGGCCCCAATCTTACTCCAGAGCCTTCCACAGGCCCCTCCAGCCCACTCCACATGGCCTTTTTTAGCAGAGCAAAACTCCCTCCAGCTCTCTTTACATCACTACATGCCCCTCTGCGGGCAAACAACCCCTTCAACTCTCTCCACAGTACCATAGGCTCCTTCTGCCGGGCCACAAGCATTTCCACAGGGCCACAATCCCCTCCAACTCTTCTCCACAGGACAACAAGCTCTCATTACAGGGCCATAGCTCCCCTCCACAGGGCCAAATGCACTTTCTGCATGGCCACAGCCCCCTTTAGCTCTCTCCACAGAGACACAAGGCCCGTCTGCAGAGCACAAGCCCCCACTTCAAGGCCAAAAGGCCTTTCTACATGGCCATAGTCATTTCCATAGGGCACGAGCCCCTCCAGCTCTCTCCACAGGGCAACGGACCCCTATACAGGGTCACAGGCCTTTCCACAGGGCCACAACACCTTCAGCTCTCTCCACATGACCACAGGCTCCTACTGGGCCACAGGCCTTTCCACAGTGCCACAAGCCCCTCCAGCTCTCTCCACAGGCAATCATGTTGCATGTTGTTTACTGCAAAGGACTTCATAGGCCCAAATCTTACTCCAGAGCCTTCGAAAGGCCCCTCCAGCCCGCTCCACATGGCCTTTTCGTCAGGACACAACTCCCTCCAGCTCTCTTTACATCGCCACATGCTCCTCAGCGGGGCCACAGACACCTATACAGGGTCACAGGCCTTTCCACAGGGCCTCAACCCCTTCAGCTGTCTCCACAGGACCACAGGCTTTTCCACAGCCCACAACTCCTTCCAGCTCTCACCACAGGGCCACAGCCCCTTCCACAGGGCTAAAGGGCGTATCCATAGGGCCACAGACCTTTCCACAGGGCCACAACACCCTCCAGCTCTCTCCACAGGACAAGAAGCTCTCTTTACAGGGCCATAGCTCACCTCCACAGGGCCAAAAGCACTTTCCACACGGCCACAACTCCCAACAGCTCTCTCCACAGAGTCACAGGGCCCGTCTGCAGGGCACAAGCCCCCTCTTCAAGGCCAAAAGGCCTTTCTACATGGCCATAGTCATTTCCATAGGGCACGAGCCCCTCCAGCTCTCTCCACAGGGCAACGGACCCCTATACAGGGTCACAGGTCTTTCCACAGGGCCACAATCCCCTCCAACTCTTCTCCACAGGACAACAAGCTCTCTTTACCGGGCCATAGCTCCCCTCCACAGGGCCAAATGCACTTTCTGCATGGCCACAGCCCCCTTTAGCTCTCTCCACAGAGACACAAGGCCCGTCTGCAGGGCACAAGCCCCCTCTTCAAGGCCAAAAGGCCTTTCTACAGGGCCATAGTCATTTCCATAGGGCACAAGCCCCTCCAGCTCTCTCCACAGGGCAACGGACCTCTATACAGGGTCACAGGCCTTTCCACAGGGCCACAACACCTTCAGCTCTCTCCACAGGACCACAGGCTCCTACTGGGCCACAGGCCTTTCCACAGTGCCACAAGCCCCTCCAGTTCTCTCCACAGGCAATCATGTTGCATGTTGTTTACTGCAAAGGACTTCATAGGCCCAAATCTTACTCCAGAGCCTTCCACAGGCCTCTCCAGCCCGCTCCACATGGCCTTTTCCTCAGGCCACAACTCCCTCCAGCTCTCTTTACATCGCCACATGCCCCTCTGCGGGGCCACAGACCCCTATACAGGGTCACAGGCCTTTCCACAGGGCCTCAACCCCTTCAGCTGTCTCCACAGGACCACAGGCTTTTCCACAGCCCACAACTCCTTCCACCTCTCACCACAGGGCCACAGCCCCTTCCACAAGGCTAAAGGGCCTATTCATAGGGCCACAGACCTTTCCACAGGGCCACAACACCCTCCAGCTCTCTCCACAGGACAAGAAGCTCTCTTTACAGGGCCATAGCTCACCTCCACAGGGCCAAATGCACTTTCCACATGGCCACAACTCCCAACAGCCCTCTCCACAGTGTCACAGGGCCCGTCTGCAGGGCACAAGCCCCCTCTTCAAAGCCAAAAGGCCTTTCTACATGGCCATAGTCATTCCCATAGGGCACAAGCACCTCCAGCTCTCTCCACAGGGCAACGGACCCCTGTACAGGGTCACAGGCCTTTCCACAGGGCCACAAAACCTTCAGCTCTCTCCACAGGCAATCATGTTGCATGTTCTTTACTGCAGAGGACTTCATAGGCCCAAATCTTACTCCAGAGCCTCCCACAGGCCCCTCCAGCCCACTCCACATGGCCTTTTCCTCAGGCCACAACTCCCTCCAGCTCTCTTTACATCGCCACATGCCCCTCTGCGGGGCCACAGACCCCTATACAGCGTCACATGCCTTTCCACAGGGCCTCAACCCCTTCAGCTCTCTCCACAGTACCGCTGCCTCCTTCTGCCGGGCTACAAGCCTTTCCACAGGGCCACAATCCCCTCCAACTCTTCTCCGCAGGACAACAAGCTCTCTTTACCGGGCCATAGCTCCCCTCCACATGCACTTTCTGCATGGACACAGCCCCCTTTAGCTCTCTCCACAGAGACACAAGGCCCGTCTGCAGGGCACAAGCCCCCTCTTCAAGGCCAAAAGGCCTTTCTACATGGCCATAGTCATTTCCATAGGGCACGAGCCCCTCCAGCTCTCTCCACAGGGCAACGGACCGCTATACAGGGTCACAGGCCTTTCCACAGGGCCACAACACCTTCAGCTCTTCCACAGGACCACAGGCTCCAGCCCGGCCACAGGCCTTTCCACAGTGCTACAAGTCCCTCCAGCTCTCTCCACAGGCAATCATGTTTCATGTTGTTTACCGCAAAAGGACTTCATAGGCCCAAATCTTACTTCAGACCCTTCCACAGGCCCCTCCAGCCCGCTCCACATGGCCTTTTCCGCAGGCCACAACTCCCTCCAGCTCTCTTTACATCGCCACATGCCCCTCTGCGGGGCCACAGACCCCTATACAGGGTCACAGGCCTTTCCACAGGAACTCAACCCCTTCAGCTCTCTCCACAGGACCACAGACTTTTCCACAGCCCACAACTCCTTCCAGCTCTCACCAGAGGGCCACAGCCCCTTCCACAAGGCAAAAGGGCCTATCCATAGGGCCACAGACATTTCCACAGGGCCACAACACCCTCCAGCTCTCTCCACAGGACAAGAAGCTCTCTTTACAGGGCCATAGCTCACCTCCACAGGGCCAAATGCACTTTCCACACGGCCACAACTCCCAACAGCTCTCTCCACAGAGTCACAAGGCCCGTCTGCAGGGCACAAGCCCCCTCTTCAAGGCCAAAAGGCCTTTCTACATGGCCATAGTCATTTCCATAGGGCACGAGCCCCTCCAGCTCTCTCCACAGGGCAACGGACCCCTATACAGGGTCACAGGCCTTTCCCCAGGGCCACAATCCCCTCCAACTCTTCTCCACACGACAACAAGCTCTCTTTACCAGGCCATAGCTCCCCTCCACAGGGCCAAATGCACTTTCTGCATGGCCACAGCCCCCTTTAGCTCTCTCCACAGAGACACAAGGCCCGTCTGCAGGGCACAAGCCCCCTCTTCAAGGCCAAAAGGCCTTTCTACATGGCCATAGTCATTTCCATAGGGCACAAGCCCCTCCAGCTCTCTCCACAGGGCAACGGACCCCTATACAGGGTCACAGGCCTTTCCACAGGGCCACAACACTTTCAGCTCTCTCCACAGGACCACAGGCTCCTACTGGGCCACAGGCCTTTCCACGGTGCTACAAGCCCCTCCAGCTCTCTCCACAGGCAATCATGTTGCATGTTGTTTACTGCAAAGGACTTCATAGGCCCAAATCTTACTCCAGAGCCTTCCACACGCCTTTTCAGCCCACTCCACATGGCCTTTTCCTCAGGCCACAACTCCCTCCAGCTCTCTTTACATCGCCACATGCACCCTCTGCGGGACCACAGACCCCTATACAGGGTCACAGGCCTTTCCACAGGGCCTCAACCCCTTCAGCTCTCTCCACAGGACCACTGGCTCCTTCTGCCGGGCCACAAGCATTTCCACAGGGCCACAATCCCCTCCAACTCTTCTCCACAGGACAACAAGCTCTCTTTACAGAGCCATAACTCCCCTCCACAGGGCCAAATGCACTTTCTGCACGGCCACAGCCCCCTTTAGATCTCTCCACAGAGACACAGGGCCCGTCTGCAGGACACAAGCCCCCTCTTCAAGGCCAAAGGGCCTTTCTACATGGCCATAGTCATTTCCATAGGACACAAGCCCCTCCAGCTCTCTCCACAGGGCAACGGACCCCTATACAGGGTCACAGGCCTTTCCACAGGGCCACAACACCTTCAGCTCTCTCCACAGGACCACAGGCTACTACCGGGCCACAGGTCTTTCCACAGTGCCACAAGCACCATCCAGCTCTCTCCACAGGCAATCATGTTGCACTTTTGCAACAAGAGTCAATTTTTGTTGCAGTTCGGCAACATTGGAGTCAACCCTGTTGCAAATCGGACACGAAGCTTGAAAATTTAGATGTTTACTGCAAAGGACTTCATAGGCCTTCATCTTACTCCAGAGCCTTCCACAGGCCCCTCCAGCACGCTCCACATGGCCTTTTCCACAGGCCACAACTCCATCCAGCTCTCTTTACATCGCCACATGCCCCTCTGCGGGGCAACAGACCCCTATACAGGGTCACAGGCCTCTCCACAGGGCCTCAACCCCTTCAGCTCTCTCCACAGGACCACTGGCTCCTTCTGCCGGGCCACAAGCCTTTCCACAGGGCCACAATCCCCTCCAATTCCACAGGACAACAGGCTCTCTTTACAGGGCCATAGCTCCCCTCCACAGGGCCAAATGCACTTTCCACATGGCCACAACCCCCTCCAGCTCTCTACACAGAGTCATGGGGCCCGTCTGCAGGGCACAAGCCCCTTCATCAAGGCCAAGGGGCCTTTCTACAGGGCCACTGGCCTTTAAATAGTGCCACAACCTCCTCTGGCTCTCTCAAGAGGGCCACAGGCTCCTTCTACAGGGCAAGGGCCCCCTCCACAAGGCCAAAGGCCCTTTGCAAAGGGCCATAGGTCCATTCCACAGGGCCATAGTCATTTCCATAGGGCCATAACCCCCCTCAAGCTCTCTCCACAGAACCGCAGGCTCCTTCTACAGGTTTACAGGCATATACACAGGGACACATCCGCCTTCACCTCTCTCCACAAGGCGACAGGGCCCTTTCACTGTGTCATAGGCCTTTCCATAAGTCCACAACCCCCTCTGTCTCTCTCAAAAAGGACAGAGGCTCCCTTTACAAGGCAACAGCCCCCTCCACAAGGCCAAAGGCCTTTTTCAAAGGGCCACAGGTCCCTTTCGCAGGGCCATAGGCATTTCCCCAAGGCAATAACCCCCTCCAGCTCTCTCCACAGGACCACAGGCTCCTTCTACAAGACTACAACCCCTTTGAGCTCTTTCATCAGGGCCACAGCCTCCTCCGCCCCCCTTTAATCAGTTAAAAGGGCTCAATTGAGTGACCACAACACCTTCAGCTCTCTCCACAGGACCACAGGCTCCTACTGGGCCACAGGCCTTTCCACAGTGCCACAAGCCCCTCCAGCTCTCTCCACAGGCAATCATGTTGCATGTTGTTTACTGCAAAGGACTTCATAGGCTCAAATCTTACTCCAGAGCCTCCCACAGGCCTCTCCAGCCCGCTCCACATGGCTTTTTCCTCAGGCCACAACTCCCTCCAGCTCTCTTTACATCGCCACATGCCCCTCTGCGGGGCCACAGACCCCTATACAGGGTCACAGGCCTTTCCACAGGGCCTCAACCCCTTCAGCTGTCTCCACAGGACCACAGGCTTTTCCACAGCCCACAACTCCTTCCAGCTCTCACCACAGGGCCACAGCCCTTTCCACAAGGCTAAAGGGCCTATCCATAGGGCCACAGACCTTTCCACAGGGCCAAAACACCCTCCAGCTCTCTCCACAGGACAAGAAGCTCTCTTTACAGGGCCATAGCTCACCTCCACAGGGCCAAATGCACTTTCCACACGGCCACAACTCCCAACAGCTCTCTCCACAGAGTCACAGGGCCCGTCTGCAGGGCACAAGCCCCCTCTTCAAGGCCAAAAGGCCTTTCTACATGGCCATAGTCATTTCCATAGGGCACGAGCCCCTCCAGCTCACTCCACAGGGCAACAGACCCCTATACAGGATCACAGGCCTTTCCACAGGGCCACAACACCTTCAGCTCTCTCCACAGGACCACAGGCTCCTACTGGGCCACAGGCCTTTCTACAGTGCCACAAGCCCCTCCAGCTCTCTCCACAGGCAATCATGTTGCATGTTGTTTACTGCAAAGGACTTCATAGGCTCAAATCTTACTCCAGAGCCTTCCACAGGCCTCTCCAGCCCGCTCCACATGGCCTTTTCCTCAGGCCACAACTCCCTCCAGCTCTTTTTACATCGCCACATGCCCCTCTGCGGGGCCACAGACCCCTATACAGGGTCACAGGCCTTTCCACAGGGCCTCAACCCCTTCAGCTGTCTCCACAGGACCACAGGCTTTTCCACAGCCCACAACTCCTTCCAGCTCTCACCACAGGGCCACAGCCCTTTCCACAAGGCTAAAGGGCCTATCCATAGGGCCACAGACCTTTCCACAGGGCCACAACACCCTCCAGCTCTCTCCACAGGACAAGAAGCTCTCTTTACAGGGCCATAGCTCACCTCCACAGGGCCAAATGCACTTTCCACACGGCTACAACTCCCAACAGCTCTCTCCACAGAGTCACAGGGCCCGTCTGCAGGGCACAAGCGCCCTCTTCAAGGCCAAAAGGCCTTTCTACATGGCTATAGTCATTTCCATACGGCACAAGCCCCTCCAGCTCTCTCCACAGGGCAACGGACCCCTATACAGGGTCACAGGCCTTTCCACAGGGCCACAACACCTTCAGCTCTCTCCACAGGACCACAGGCTCCTACTGAGCCACAGGCCTTTCCACAGTGCCACAAGCCCCTCCAGCTCTCTCCACAGGCAATCATGTTGCATGTTGTTTACTGCAAAGGACTTCATAGGCTCAAATCTTACTCCAGAGCCTTCCACAGGCCTCTCCAGCCCGCTCCACATGGCCTGTTCCTCAGGCCACAACTCCCTCCAGCTCTCTTTACATCGCCACATGCCCCTCTGCGGAGCCACAGACCCCTATACAGGGTCACAGGCCTTTCCACAGGGCCTCAACCCCTTCAGCTGTCTCCACAGGACCACAGGCTTTTCCACAGCCCACAACTCCTTCCAGCTCTCACCACAGGGCCACAGCCCTTTCCACAAGGCTAAAGGGCCTATCCATAGGGCCACATACCTTTCCACAGGGCCACAACACCCTCCAGCTCTCTCCACAGGACAAGAAGCTCTCTTTACAGGGCCATAGCTCACCTCCACAGGGCCAAATGCACTTTCCACACGGCTACAACTCCCAACAGCTCTCTCCACAGAGTCACAGGGCCCGTCTGCAGGGCACAAGCGCCCTCTTCAAGGCCAAAAGGCCTTTCTACATGGCTATAGTCATTTCCATACGGCACGAGCCCCTCCAGCTCTCTCCACAGGGCAACGGACCCCTATACAGGATCACAGGCCTTTCCACAGGGCCACAACACCTTCAGCTCTCTTCACAGGACCACAGGCTCCTACTGGGCCACAGGCCTTTCCACAGTGCCACAAGCCCCTCCAGCTCTCTCCACAGGCAATCATGTTGCATGTTGTTTACTGCAAAGGACTTCATAGGCTCAAATCTTACTCCAGAGCCTTCCACAGGCCTCTCCAGCCCGCTCCACATGGCCTTTTCCTCAGGCCACAACTCCCTCCAGCTCTCTTTACATCGCCACATGCCCCTCTGCGGGGCCACAGACCCCTATACAGGGTCACAGGCCTTTCCACAGGGCCTCAACCCCTTCAGCTGTCTCCACAGGACCACAGGCTTTTCCACAGCCCACAACTCCTTCCAGCTCTCACCACAGGGCCACAGCCCTTTCCACAAGGCTAAAGGGCCTATCCATAAGGCCACATACCTTTCCACAGGGCCACAACACCCTCCAGCTCTCTCCACAGGACAAGAAGCTCTCTTTACAGGGCCATAGCTCACCTCCACAGGGCCAAATGCACTTTCCACACGGCCACAACTCCCAACAGCTCTCTCCACAGAGTCACAGGGCCCGTCTGCAGGGCACAAGCCCCCTCTTCAAGGCCAAAAGGCCTTTCTACATGGCCATAGTCATTTCCATAGGGCACGAGCCCCTCCAGCTCTCTCCACAGGGCAACAGACCCCTATACAGGATCACAGGCCTTTCCACAGGGCCACAACACCTTCAGCTCTCTCCACAGGACCACAGGCTCCTACTGGGCCACAGGCCTTTCTACAGTGCCACAAGCCCCTCCAGCTCTCTCCACAGGCAATCATGTTGCATGTTGTTTACTGCAAAGGACTTCATAGGCTCAAATCTTACTCCAGAGCCTTCCACAGGCCTCTCCAGCCCGCTCCACATGGCCTTTTCCTCAGGCCACAACTCCCTCCAGCTCTCTTTACATCGCCACATGCCCCTCTGCGGGGCCACAGACCCCTATACAGGGTCACAGGCCTTTCCACAGGGCCTCAACCCCTTCAGCTGTCTCCACAGGACCACAGGCTTTTCCACAGCCCACAACTCCTTCCAGCTCTCACCACAGGGCCACAGCCCTTTCCACAAGGCTAAAGGGCCTATCCATAGGGCCACAGACCTTTCCACAGGGCCACAACACCCTCCAGCTCTCTCCACAGGACAAGAAGCTCTCTTTACAGGGCCATAGCTCACCTCCACAGGGCCAAATGCACTTTCCACACGGCTACAACTCCCAACAGCTCTCTCCACAGAGTCACAGGGCCCGTCTGCAGGGCACAAGCGCCCTCTTCAAGGCCAAAAGGCCTTTCTACATGGCTATAGTCATTTCCATACGGCACGAGCCCCTCCAGCTCTCTCCACAGGGCAACGGACCCCTATACAGGGTCACAGGCCTTTCCACAGGGCCACAACACCTTCAGCTCTCTCCACAGGACCACAGGCTCCTACTGGGCCACAGGCCTTTCCACAGTGCCACAAGCCCCTCCAGCTCTCTCCACAGGCAATCATGTTGCATGTTGTTTACTGCAAAGGACTTCATAGGCTCAAATCTTACTCCAGAGCCTTCCACAGGCCTCTCCAGCCCGCTCCACATGGCCTTTTCCTCAGGCCACAACTCCCTCCAGCTCTCTTTACATCGCCACATGCCCCTCTGCGGGGCCACAGACCCCTATACAGGGTCACAGGCCTTTCCACAGGGCCTCAACCCCTTCAGCTGTCTCCACAGGACCACAGGCTTTTCCACAGCCCACAACTCCTTCCAGCTCTCACCACAGGGCCACAGCCCTTTCCACAAGGCTAAAGGGCCTATCCATAGGGCCACATACCTTTCCACAGGGCCACAACACCCTCCAGCTCTCTCCACAGGACAAGAAGCTCTCTTTACAGGGCCATACCTCACCTCCACAGGGCCAAATGCACTTTCCACACGGCCACAACTCCCAACAGCTCTCTCCACAGAGTCACAGGGCCCGTCTGCAGGGCACAAGCCCCCTCTTCAAGGCCAAAAGGCCTTTCTACATGGCCATAGTCATTTCCATAGGGCACGAGCCCCTCCAGCTCTCTCCACAGGGCAACAGACCCCTATACAGGATCACAGGCCTTTCCACAGGGCCACAACACCTTCAGCTCTCTCCACAGGACCACAGGCTCCTACTGGGCCACAGGCCTTTCTACAGTGCCACAAGCCCCTCCAGCTCTCTCCACAGGCAATTGACGCGCCCCTGGGCCTGTGTCGCGCTGCGTTGCGCACGCGGGAGCTTACCCGGAGCCGGATCTGTTTAGGGTTGTAGTCTCGTGGCGGTGACCCGGTCCGTGCCCAGGGAGTCAAACTGGACGGCAGTCTGTTAGCGGTAGAAAATGGTTGATGACTACGCCACCCGTTGAATGCAGCCAGGGGGCTGCTGCTGCAGGGCAGACCGCTGAGGCCGGTGGAAGGATGGTGCAGCGTGATAGTATAACCCCCAACGGGAGGGGTATGGCCTCAGGGCAGCCGACGTGGATGATGGGGGTAGCAGGAACCACTCAGAGACGGTATGGTAGCGTTCAGGGTCTTTACTGGTAACAACGATAGACCCTCCCGGAGTACTTGCTAGCGAACGGGGCCTGGTCAGTCCTTGAGCAGATGGGATCTCCCCTGGCCAGGCGTAGTTGTAGGCCTCCCAAGCTGACTGTACTCTTCTGGCTACCTTGCTAGAAGCTGATGTAAGTAGCCCACGTCCCTGAGTGTACCGTGTGGTGCTCACCCGTATGGCCGGTGACTCGGGGCCTTCTAATGGCTTCCGCTCCACGATGGCGGTGCTGGTCCCACGCGTGTGACCGGGCCTTCGGGCTTCTGGGCCAGGGGACCTGAAATCCCCTGCCTGACGGATTCTGCTGCTGGGTAGAAGTTAGTCCCCACAGCCTCGGACTCCGGGTCCGGTAAAGAATCTTCTTAGTCAGGGCGAGCTCTTTAGCTGCCAGCCCCTGACTCCTTGTGACTCTGCTGCTTCCTATGCTGCTCTTGTCTCTACTCTTCCTGGACTCACTAACCCTGCCTCAGCCCCGGGTTTATACAGGGGAAGTTCTTCCCCTCCCAAGGCTGGGCAGGAGGTGTGGCATGCACAGGATCCCTGACCAAAGGACCTCCCACCTGCTCTCAGACGTAATATCTCTATCACTGTGACAACCAGACCCCTGGGGTGTCACACTCCCCCCTAGTGAAATTTAGTACTCCGGGACTAAACACTTTTTAGAAAAATATAACAAGGTATATCAAAGAACAATAAAATACAATAAGGAAACACAATAAGATGGTCACGGATGTCCGCAACCGGGTGCAGTCTTTGAAGAAAAGTAAAGGTGTCCATTTCACCAACACAGGGAGACGTAACCAGGTAGGGGTCTGTCCTACCCCGAGTCCTTAACAGTCTCTAGTCCATCCTGGGTTACGCTCCAACTATATACAAAGGATTCCCGGTAAATCCACCGAAGACTCCTAAAAACAACTAGAAACACAAAATTACACACAAGCAACAATAAACAGGTAAACATTGTAAAACAACTTAAACATTTAGATCCTCCAACGTGCGGGTAACTGGCCTCTAGTGGCCCTAGTGGACCTACGGAGCTGACTGTCTGGCCCTGAACTACAGGGTGTAGGAGCTGTCAAGGGTAAACTGGGCAGCTGTCTACCGGCTCTTTGTCTCACTAGGGGTACGGCAGGCTCACTATAAGCAGAGGGTGGATTCTCCTGTTCCGCTTGGGTGGAGTCTTCTGCCTCCTGGACCGGCTGCTCTTCCAGCTCTACCCGTTGCTCCGTAGGTTCTTGGGATGATGGTTGGAGGAAGGTGAGTACGGGTACCACAACTGCACCATTGACTTGAGTCCAAGACCGAGGGAAGTCCCCGAGCACGGTACTAACCATATCTTCCCTTTCTTCCACGGGTCGATGGTCTTCCTGTTCCTCCTCAGGGTTCCTCAGTTGTTCGGGGCACTTCTTCAGGTGGTCCCGGGATACAATGGCTGTGGTTTCCCCTCCGTCTTTACTGATGGTACAGACCTTCGGGTTCTCGTGGCTTGAGGGCAGTACGGTGTACGGGTCCTTCTCCCACTGGTCGTCCAACTTGTGGAGCCGTCTCTTCCTCTTCAAGACCTGCTCTCCGGGTACCAGGGGAACAGCGGGAGCATACTGGTTGTAAGTCTTCTTTTGTCTTTCCCTAGCCTGACAGAGACTTCGCTCCACGCTCTCCTGTACTTTCCGGTACTGCTGCTGCCTCTCTGTGTCCCAGTCCGTTTCTGGTGAAGTGTCCTCGGGCGTCAGGACTCCCATTTCCAGGTCAACAGGTAACTTACCAGGTCTTGCCCTCATTAGGTAAGCCGGGGTACAGTTGGTGGAACCTACCGGGATGTGGTTGTATAGGTCCACCAGATCGGGCAACTTCTCAGGCCACAGACTGCGTTCTTCCAGGGGCAACGTTTTTAGAAGATCCATTACCACCTGGTTCATTTTCTCACAAAGTCCATTAGTTTGCGGATGGTAGGGTGTCGTCCTTATCTTCCGGCAGCCATACAGATTGCAGAATTCCTGGAAGACCTCCGCTTCAAAGGCAGGTCCCTGGTCCGTCAGCACTTGGTCCGGGTACCCGTGTGGACGGCAAAAGTGCTGCTGGAAGGCTCTAGCTGCTGTTCGAGCCGTTAAGTCCTTGACGGGGACGACAACCAGAAACCGGGAGTAATGATCCACGATGGTTAACGCGTAGACGTAGCCACTTCTGCTGGGGGTCAGTTTTACATGATCCAAGGCTACCAGTTCCAACGGTTGCCGGGTGACGATGGACTGCAGGGGAGTCTTCTGGCTGGCCCGGTCCTTCCTTCTCAGATTGCACGGGCCACAGTCTCTGCACCACTTCTCGATGGTTCCCCTCATGCCTACCCAGTGGAACCGCTCGCGCAGCAGGAACTCCAGCTTTTTCCACCCGAAGTGTCCAGCTCCGTCGTGGTATGCCTCCATCACCATGGCTGCGTCTCTTCGTGGCACCACTACTTGCCAGAGTAGTTCATGCGTCCTGGAGTTAACCATTCTGCGGCACAACTTCCCCTTGTAAAGGAACAGTCGACTCTTCTCTGCCCATAGTTGTTTGGCTTCCTCTGGAGCGTCTGATTCCAGGCTAGCCTCCGGGCGAGTCAGCATCTCCTTCACCAGTCGGACGGCAGGGTCGCTGTCTTGCGTTTCCGCCCAGTTGTAGTGAGGTAAGGGGTTCAACGTAGCAGCCTGCTTACTCCTTACCCGGTGGGAATACTGGATAGTCCCATGACGGTGGAACGCAGGGAGTTCAACTTCTTCCAGTCCCTCCGGATCTTCTCCTCCGTCCGGCAGGTTGGGCATCCTGGACAGGGCGTCCGCGTTGGTATTGGAGCGCCCTGCCCGGTATTTAATTGTGAACTCGTAGTTGGACAGACGGGCCATCCACCTCTGCTCCAGGGCACCGAGTCTTGCCGTGTCCAGGTGTGTCAGCGGGTTGTTATCCGTGTATACGGTGAAAAGGGAAGAAGCGAGGTAATGCCTAAAGCGCTCGGTGACTGCCCATACCACGGCCAGGAACTCTAGCTTAAATGAGCTGTAATTTTCGGGGTTCCTTTCGGTGGGTCGCAGTTTTCGGCTGGCATAGGAGATTACTCGTTCTCTCCCCTGCTGAATCTGGGACAGTACGGCTCCTAGCCCGATGTTACTGGCGTCGGTGTAGAGGATGAAGGGCTGGCTATAGTCCGGGTACGCCAAGATTTCATCCCCCGTGAGGGCCATCTTCAGCTGGCGGAAGGACTCTTCTTCTAGCTTTTCCCATTTGAAGGGCGGCTTCTGGTTCTTGGCCTTCCGGGACTGGCCTATCAGGAGGTCCTGCATAGGTGCTGCCTTTTTGGTGAAACCGGGAATAAACCTTCGGTAGTAGCCTACCAACCCTAGGAACTGCCGCACTTCTTTTACGCTGGAGGGGCTTGGCCATCCCTTAATTGCGGTGATCTTATCGGGGTCGGGAGCCACTCCGTCAGCGCTCACCACGTGTCCCAGGTATTGCACCTTTGGTTTCAGGAGGTGACACTTGGAGGGTTTCACCTTTAGGCCGTAACTCGCCAGAGCTTCGAACACCTCCGCCAGGTGTTTCAGGTGGTCCTCATAAGTTTTGGAGTATACGATGACATCGTCCAGGTACAACAGGACCGTCTCGAAGTTTCTGTGGCCCAGACAGCACTCCATTAATCGTTGGAAGGTTCCTGGGGCGTTGCAGAGTCCGAACGGCATGCAGGTGAACTCGCTAAGTCCCATCGGGGTGGTGAATGCGGTCTTCTCCCGGTCCGCCTCTGCTACAGGAACCTGCCAGTACCCGCTAGTGAGATCCAAGGTAGAGAAGAAGTTAGCAGATCTTAAAGCAGCCAATGACTCCTCTATCCTTGGTAAGGGGTACGCATCCTTGTGTGTGATACGGTTGATTTTCCGGTAATCTACACACATCCTCATGGTGTTGTCTTTCTTTTTGACTAAAACTAGTGGGGCTGCCCAGGGGCTACAGCTATCCCGGATTACCCCAGCCTCCTTCATGTCTCTAAGCATCCCCTTGGCGTGTTGGTAATGTGCAGGGGGTACGGGTCGATACCTCTCTTTTATGGGAGGATGATCTCCCGTGGGGATGCGGTGTTCTACCCCCTTGACTCGCCCGAAGTCTAACGGGTGTTTACTAAACACTCTCTCATACTCTTGAACCACCCGATAGACTCCTTGTTTCTGGTGTGAGGGAGTGGAGTCAGTACCCAGATGTAGTTGCTGACACCAGTCCTCCATGTCTTTCTTAGAGCCGTTACCTTCCTCCGGGTGAGATGGAGGCAAGGGTTCCACAGATTGTATAGAATTTTGATTAGTGGTATATAATTTGGCTAGCGTGGCATACCGGGGCAGGTACACTTCCCTCTCCCCGATATTTATTATGCGAACGGGCACCCTCCCATGGCGTACATTGACCACCCCCCGTGCTGTCAAAATGGTGGGCCTACTGTCTGAGTAAACTGGTTCTACCATTGCCTGGTAATCTCTACCTCTCAGACCAATAGCTGCCCGGCACCAAATCATCATTTCACTTTTTGGGGGCATGGCAATAGGAAAAGGGTCACACATTCTTACGCTACCAATCTCACCGCCGGAGAGTTCCACTTGTTGCCGTTGCATCAGTGCCCGGATCTCTTTCTGGAGCACCCGCTGCTCGCCGGAGCTGGCATTCTTGGCAACCTGCTGTAAAAGGAAAATCACCTCTGCAAGACAATTTTCAATTACATTAGTTCCTAGAGTTATTTTTGGGTGACTCTCATGTTTGTCAATATCTACAATGATCAGTCCCTGTGCGGCCAGTTCGACTCTACCAATTTTGATGGTCACCTCTTTAAATCCGATCTGTGGCACGGGCTGACCATTGCTGGCGATGATACTCAAGTCGTCGTCAGGGTAGCGGGTAATATCCGAGTCATTCCAGTACTGCTTGAAGAGCACGTACGGGATGGTGGTGACCTGTGACCCGGTGTCCAGTAGGGCACTCATGGGAATGCCATCCAGTACCACAGGCAAGACTGGACGTCCTCCCACATATCTGTCGCGCCAGTTCGATGGGCCTGGTGATCTTTTTCCTGGGGGTTGGCCCTCTACCCCAGGTTGTGCCCGTTTAAAGAACAGTACCTTTCCATATGTCCGGGTTGATTGCAGCGGCGGCAGATGGGTCGTCCGTCCTCGCTGTATCGGTCACTGGGTCTTCCTCTGGCCGGTGGGGTCCTCCTTGGTCGACGCCACGGGATGTCCTCCGGTCCGGATGCCAGCTGGATCTTCCCTGGAGTGGAAACCTGTAAAGACTGCACAGTTCGGGTTAGCGCAGCAACGCTTTTAGCTAGCTCTTGGACCTGATGGTGTAGGTCTGGAGCCGGGTCATTGTCCAAAGCCTGCGCATCAGCTCCCACAGGCCCTGCTGACAAGGGCGCCGCCTCCTGGTAGTAAGTGGTAGTGGGGCGTCTGTGGGTCACAACGCCACCTGGTGCCGGTTCTCGGAGCACCCGGATGGCTCTGTCCTTGAACTGTGCAAATTCTAGATGAGGGTCCTGTAAGGCCATTGCCCGCAACTGGGTGCGGTGGGCATTGCAATATAAACCCTCTATAAATTGTTCGGTCAACAGCCTGTCCTCGTTTCCCACTCCATTAGGGTCGGTCTGCTTAATGGCCCTCAGGGCCTCTTGTAGGTTGAGTGCATAGTCCCTTATACTCTCATGCGCTCGCTGCTTGCACCCGTAGAATCTAAGTTTAATCTCGGCTGAGGTGCGGGTATCAAAGGTGTCCTTCAGCCGGGTTAGTATCCCTGCGACAGTCTTCCTCCCAGGTGGCCAGGATTTTACTTCCCTTTTGGCTGCCCCAGTTAGTTGGGCCACCAGGATGCTCACTTTTTGCTCTTCTGTGAGGGGGTACACCTGGAAGAGGCTATCCAGCTTTTCTCTAAAGTCATGCAGGGTATGTGACTCCCCTGAGTACTGGGGTAGCCAAGCTGCTCCCGGGATATAGGGCATGGTGAAGGGCATAACTGCAACAGCGGTAGCGCTGGCGGGGGTTGAGGCAGTGGAGCTCTCCTCCGTATCCGACATCTTCCTCCCCCCTAGTGGACCGTGGCCTACCTTGCGATGATCCTGTTCCGTAGGCCGCGGCTCCGCAGTGGATCGTCAGGGTTGAGGACCTTCCGTCGCGCTCCTGTGACGTCGGCGTCTGCTGGGCTCCTTCCAGGACCTTACGCAACGTCCGGACGTGAGGCGGGGCTTCAGTTCTCGCGCGCTTTCGGAGTCCACGCCCTCTTCTTCCCGCGCGGCGTCCTCAAGATGGCGTCCAATGGCGGGAAAACTCCACGGATGGCGGGAAGAAGGCTGAAGATGGCGCCGGATGGCGGGAAACTTCACCGATGGCGGGAAGAAGGCTGAAGATGGCGCCGGATGGCGGGAATCTTCACCGATGACGGGAATCTTCACCACTGGTAAGTTTGAACAGTCTTTGCTTTTCAGGCACGCAGTACCCGGTGGTTGCGGGCACGTGATCCTGCCGACTACGCCAAAGTTGACGCGCCCCTGGGCCTGTGTCGCGCTGCGTTGCGCACGCGGGAGCTTACCCGGAGCCGGATCTGTTTAGGGTTGTAGTCTCGTGGCGGTGACCCGGTCCGTGCCCAGGGAGTCAAACTGGACGGCAGTCTGTTAGCGGTAGAAAATGGTTGATGACTACGCCACCCGTTGAATGCAGCCAGGGGGCTGCTGCTGCAGGGCAGACCGCTGAGGCCGGTGGAAGGATGGTGCAGCGTGATAGTATAACCCCCAACGGGAGGGGTATGGCCTCAGGGCAGCCGACGTGGATGATGGGGGTAGCAGGAACCACTCAGAGACGGTATGGTAGCGTTCAGGGTCTTTACTGGTAACAACGATAGACCCTCCCGGAGTACTTGCTAGCGAACGGGGCCTGGTCAGTCCTTGAGCAGATGGGATCTCCCCTGGCCAGGCGTAGTTGTAGGCCTCCCAAGCTGACTGTACTCTTCTGGCTACCTTGCTAGAAGCTGATGTAAGTAGCCCACGTCCCTGAGTGTACCGTGTGGTGCTCACCCGTATGGCCGGTGACTCGGGGCCTTCTAATGGCTTCCGCTCCACGATGGCGGTGCTGGTCCCACGCGTGTGACCGGGCCTTCGGGCTTCTGGGCCAGGGGACCTGAAATCCCCTGCCTGACGGATTCTGCTGCTGGGTAGAAGTTAGTCCCCACAGCCTCGGACTCCGGGTCCGGTAAAGAATCTTCTTAGTCAGGGCGAGCTCTTTAGCTGCCAGCCCCTGACTCCTTGTGACTCTGCTGCTTCCTATGCTGCTCTTGTCTCTACTCTTCCTGGACTCACTAACCCTGCCTCAGCCCCGGGTTTATACAGGGGAAGTTCTTCCCCTCCCAAGGCTGGGCAGGAGGTGTGGCATGCACAGGATCCCTGACCAAAGGACCTCCCACCTGCTCTCAGACGTAATATCTCTATCACTGTGACAACCAGACCCCTGGGGTGTCACACAATCATGTTGCATGTTGTTTACTGCAAAGGACTTCATAGGCTCAAATCTTACTCCAGAGCCTTCCACAGGCCTCTCCAGCCCGCTCCACATGGCCTTTTCCTCAGGCCACAACTCCCTCCAGCTCTCTTTACATCGCCACATGCCCCTCTGCGCGGCCACAGACCCCTATACAGGGTCACAGGCCTTTCCACAGGGCCTCAACCCCTTCAGCTGTCTCCACAGGACCACAGGCTTTTCCACAGCCCACAACTCCTTCCAGCTCTCACCACAGGGCCACAGCCCTTTCCACAAGGCTAAAGGGCCTATCCATAGGGCCACAGACCTTTCCACAGGGCCACAACACCCTCCAGCTTTCTCCACAGGACAAGAAGCTCTCTTTACAGGGCCATAGCTCACCTCCACAGGGCCAAATGCACTTTCCACACGGCTACAACTCCCAACAGCTCTCTCCACAGAGTCACAGGGCCCGTCTGCAGGGCACAAGCGCCCTCTTCTAGGCCAAAAGGCCTTTCTACATGGCTATAGTCATTTCCATACGGCACGAGCCCCTCCAGCTCTCTCCACAGGGCAACGGACCCCTATACAGGGTCACAGGCCTTTCCACAGGGCCACAACACCTTCAGCTCTCTCCACAGGACCACAGGCTCCTACTGGGCCACAGGCCTTTCCACAGTGCCACAAGCCCCTCCAGCTCTCTCCACAGGCAATCATGTTGCATGTTGTTTACTGCAAAGGACTTCATAGGCTCAAATCTTACTCCAGAGCCTTCCACAGGCCTCTCCAGCCCGCTCCACATGGCCTTTTCCTCAGGCCACAACTCCCTCCAGCTCTCTTTACATCGCCACATGCCCCTCTGCGGGGCCACAGACCCCTATACAGGGTCACAGGCCTTTCCACAGGGCCTCAACCCCTTCAGCTGTCTCCACAGGACCACAGGCTTTTCCACAGCCCACAACTCCTTCCAGCTCTCACCACAGGGCCACAGCCCTTTCCACAAGGCTAAAGGGCCTATCCATAGGGCCACATACCTTTCCACAGGGCCACAACACCCTCCAGCTCTCTCCACAGGACAAGAAGCTCTCTTTACAGGGCCATAGCTCACTTCCACAGGGCCAAATGCACTTTCCACACGGCTACAACTCCCAACAGCTCTCTCCACAGAGTCACAGGGCCCGTCTGCAGGGCACAAGCGCCCTCTTCAAGGCCAAAAGGCCTTTCTACATGGCTATAGTCATTTCCATACGGCACGAGTCCCTCCAGCTCTCTCCACAGGGCAACGGACCCCTATACAGGGTCACAGGCCTTTCCACAGGGCCACAACACCTTCAGCTCTCTCCACAGGACCACAGGCTCCTACTGGGCCACAGGCCTTTCCATAGTGCCACAAGCCCCTCCAGCTCTCTCCACAGGCAATCATGTTGCATGTTGTTTACTGCAAAGGACTTCATAGGCTCAAATCTTACTCCAGAGCCTTCCACAGGCCTCTCCAGCCCGCTCCACATGGCCTTTTCCTCAGGCCACAACTCCCTCCAGCTCTCTTTACATCGCCACATGCCCCTCTGCGCGGCCACAGACCCCTATACAGGGTCACAGGCCTTTCCACAGGGCCTCAACCCCTTCAGCTGTCTCCATAGGACCACAGGCTTTTCCACAGCCCACAACTCCTTCCAGCTCTCACCACAGGGCCACAGCCCTTTCCACAAGGCTAAAGGGCCTATCCATAGGGCCACAGACCTTTCCACAGGGCCACAACACCCTCCAGCTCTCTCCACAGGACAAGAAGCTCTCTTTACAGGGCCATAGCTCACCTCCACAGGGCCAAATGCACTTTCCACACGGCTACAACTCCCAACAGCTCTCTCCACAGAGTCACAGGGCCCGTCTGCAGGGCACAAGCGCCCTCTTCAAGGCCAAAAGGCCTTTCTACATGGCTATAGTCATTTCCATACGGCACGAGCCCCTCCAGCTCTCTCCACAGGGCAACGGACCCCTATACAGGGTCACAGGCCTTTCCACAGGGCCACAACACCTTCAGCTCTCTCCACAGGACCACAGGCTCCTACTGGGCCACAGGCCTTTCCACAGTGCCACAAGCCCCTCCAGCTCTCTCCACAGGCAATCATGTTGCATGTTGTTTACTGCAAAGGACTTCATAGGCTCAAATCTTACTCCAGAGCCTTCCACAGGCCTCTCCAGCCCGCTCCACATGGCCTTTTCCTCAGGCCACAACTCCCTCCAGCTCTCTTTACATCGCCACATGCCCCTCTGCGGGGCCACAGACCCCTATACAGGGTCACAGGCCTTTCCACAGGGCCTCAACCCCTTCAGCTGTCTCCACAGGACCACAGGCTTTTCCACAGCCCACAACTCCTTCCAGCTCTCACCACAGGGCCACAGCCCTTTCCACAAGGCTAAAGGGCCTATCCATAGGGCCACATACCTTTCCACAGGGCCACAACACCCTCCAGCTCTCTCCACAGGACAAGAAGCTCTCTTTACAGGGCCATAGCTCACTTCCACAGGGCCAAATGCACTTTCCACACGGCTACAACTCCCAACAGCTCTCTCCACAGAGTCACAGGGCCCGTCTGCAGGGCACAAGCGCCCTCTTCAAGGCCAAAAGGCCTTTCTACATGGCTATAGTCATTTCCATACGGCACGAGTCCCTCCAGCTCTCTCCACAGGGCAACGGACCCCTATACAGGGTCACAGGCCTTTCCACAGGGCCACAACACCTTCAGCTCTCTCCACAGGACCACAGGCTCCTACTGGGCCACAGGCCTTTCCATAGTGCCACAAGCCCCTCCAGCTCTCTCCACAGGCAATCATGTTGCATGTTGTTTACTGCAAAGGACTTCATAGGCTCAAATCTTACTCCAGAGCCTTCCACAGGCCTCTCCAGCCCGCTCCACATGGCCTTTTCCTCAGGCCACAACTCCCTCCAGCTCTCTTTACATCGCCACATGCCCCTCTGCGGGGCCACAGACCCCTATACAGGGTCACAGGCCTTTCCACAGGGCCTCAACCCCTTCAGCTGTCTCCACAGGACCACAGGCTTTTCCACAGCCCACAAATCCTTCCAGCTCTCACCACAGGGCCACAGCCCTTTCCACAAGGCTAAAGGGCCTATCCATAGGGCCACATACCTTTCCACAGGGCCACAACACCCTCCAGCTCTCTCCACAGGACAAGAAGCTCTCTTTACAGGGCCATAGCTCACCTCCACAGGGCCAAATGCACTTTCCACACGGCCACAACTCCCAACAGCTCTCTCCACAGAGTCACAGGGCCCGTCTGCAGGGCACAAGCCCCCTCTTCAAGGCCAAAAGGCCTTTCTACATGGCCATAGTCATTTCCATAGGACACGAGCCCCTCCAGCTCTCTCCACAGGGCAACAGACCCCTATACAGGATCACAGGCATTTCCACAGGGCCACAACACCTTCAGCTCTCTCCACAGGACCACAGGCTCCTACTGGGCCACAGGCCTTTCCACAGTGCCACAAGCCCCTCCAGCTCTCTCCACAGGCAATCATGTTGCATGTTGTTTACTGCAAAGGACTTCATAGGCTCAAATCTTACTCCAGAGCCTTCCACAGGCCTCTCCAGCCCGCTCCACATGGCCTGTTCCTCAGGCCACAACTCCCTCCAGCTCTCTTTACATCGCCACATGCCCCTCTGCGGGGCCACAGACCCCTATACAGGGTCACAGGCCTTTCCACAGGGCCTCAACCCCTTCAGCTGTCTCCACAGGACCACAGGCTTTTCCACAGCCCACAACTCCTTCCAGCTTTCACCACAGGGCCACAGCCCTTTCCACAAGGCTAAAGGGCCTATCCATAGGGCCACATACCTTTCCACAGGGCCACAACACCCTCCAGCTCTCTCCACAGGACAAGAAGCTCTCTTTACAGGGCCATAGCTCACCTCCACAGGGCCAAATGCACTTTCCACACGGCTACAACTCCCAACAGCTCTCTCCACAGAGTCCCAGGGCCCGTCTGCAGGGCACAAGCGCCCTCTTCAAGGCCAAAAGGCCTTTCTACATGGCTATAGTCATTTCCATACGGCACGAGCCCCTCCAGCTCTCTCCACAGGGCAACGGACCCCTATACAGGGTCACAGGCCTTTCCACAGGGCCACAACACCTTCAGCTCTCTCCACAGGACCACAGGCTCCTACTGGGCCACAGGCCTTTCCATAGTGCCACAAGCCCCTCCAGCTCTCTCCACAGGCAATCATGTTGCATGTTGTTTACTGCAAAGGACTTCATAGGCTCAAATCTTACTCCAGAGCCTTCCACAGGCCTCTCCAGCCCGCTCCACATGGCCTTTTCCTCAGGCCACAACTCCCTCCAGCTCTCTTTACATCGCCACATGCCCCTCTGCGGGGCCACAGACGACTATACAGGGTCACAGGCCTTTCCACAGGGCCTCAACCCCTTCAGCTGTCTCCACAGGACCACAGGCTCCTACTGGGCCACAGGCCTTTCCACAGTGCCACAAGCCCCTCCAACTCTTCTCCAAAGGACAACAAGCTCTCTTTACCGGGCCATAGCTCCCATCAACAGGGCGAAATGCACTTTCTGCACCGCCACTGCCCCCTTTAGCTCTCTCCACAGAGACACAAGGCCCGTCTGCAAGGCACAAGCCCCCTCTTCAAGGCCAGAAGGCCTGTCTACATGGCCATAGTCATTTCCATAGGGCACGAGCCCCTACAGCTCTCTCCACAGGGCAACGGACCCCTATACAGGGTCACAGGCCTTTCCACAGGGCCTCAACCCCATCAGCTCTCTCCACAGGACCACTGGCTCCTTCTGCCGGGCCACAAGCATTTCCACAGGGCCACAATCCCCTCAAACTCTTTTCCACATGACAACAAGCTAACTTTACAAGGACATAGCTCCCTTCCTCATAGCCAGCCATCATGGTGTTTGTGTTATTAAAGAAAAAAAAAATTTGAGGGCTGGCTAGAGGCAGCCGTGGACACACTATAGCCAGCCCTCATGGTGTTTGTGTTATTAAAGAAAAAAAAATTTGGGGGTTGGCTAGAGGCAGCCGTGGACACACGATAGCCAGCCCTCATGGTGTTTGTGTTATTAAAGAAAAAAAAAATTGGGGGGCTGGCTAGAGGCAGCCGTGAACACACGATATCCAGCCCTCATGGTGTTTGTGTTATTAAAGAAAAAAAAAATTGGGGGGCTGGCTAGAGGCAGCCGTGAACACACGATAGCCAGCCCTCATGGTGTTTGTGTTATTAAAGAAAAAAAAAATTGGGGGGCTGGCTAGAGGCAGCCGTGGACACACGATAGCCAGCCCTCATGGTGTTTGTGTTATTAAAGAAAAAAAAAATTGGGGGGCTGGCTAGAGGCAGCCGTGAACACACGATATCCAGCCCTCATGGTGTTTGTGTTATTAAAGAAAAAAAAAATTGGGGGGCTGGCTAGAGGCAGCCGTGGACACACGATAGCCAGCCCTCATGGTGTTTGTGTTATTAAAGGAAAAAAAAATTGGGGGGCTGACTAGAGGCAGCCGTGAACACACGATAGCCAGTCCTCATGGTGTTTGTGTTATTAAAGAAAAAAAAAATTGGGGGGCTGGCTAGAGGCAGCCGTGGACACATGATAGCCAGCCCTCATGGTGTTTGTGTTATTAAAGAAAAAAAAAATTGGGGGGCTGGCTAGAGGCAGCCGTGGACACACGATAGCCAGGCCTCATGGTGCTTGTGTTATTAAAGAAAAAAAAAATTGGGGGGCTGGCTAGAGGTAGCCGTGGATACACGATAGCCAGCCCTCATGGTGTTTGTGTTATTAAAGAAAAAAAAAAATTGGGGGGCTGGCTAGAGGCAGCCGTGAACACACGATAGCCAGCCCTCATGGTGTTTGTGTTATTAAAGAAAAAAAAAAAATTGGGGGGCTGGCTAGAGGCAGCCGTGAACACACGATAGCCAGCCCTCATGGTGTTTGTGTTATTAAAGAAAAAAAAATTGGGGTGCTGGCTAAAGGCAGCCATGGACACATGATAGCCAGCCCTCATGGTGTTTGTGTTATTAAAGAAAAAAAAATTGGGGGGCTGGCTAGAGGCAGCCGTGAACACACGATAGCCAGCCCTCATGGTGTTTGTGTTATTAAAGAAAAACAAAAATTGGGGGGCTGGCTAGAGGCAGCCGTGGACACATGATAGCGAGCCCTCATGGTGTTTGTGTTATTAAAGAAAAAAAAAATTGGGGGGCTGGCTAGAGGCAGCCGTGAACACACGATAGCCAGCCCTCATGGTGTTTGTGTTATTAAAGAAAAAAAAAATTGGGGGGCTGGCTAGAGGCAGCCGTGAACACACGATAGCCAGCCCTCATGGTGTTTGTGTTATTAAAGAAAAAAAAAATTGGGGGGCTGGCTAGAGGCAGCCGTGAACACACGATAGCCAGCCCTCATGGTGCTTGTGTTATTAAAGAAAAAAAAAATTGGGGGGCTGGCTAGAGGTAGCCGTGGATACACGATAGCCAGCCCTCATGGTGTTTGTGTTATTAAAGAAAAAAAAAATTGGGGGGCTGGCTAGAGGCAGCCGTGAACACACGATAGCCAGCCCTCATGGTGTTTGTGTTATTAAAGAAAAAAAAAATTGGGGGGCTGGCTAGAGGCAGCCGTGGACACACGATAGCCAGCCCTCATAGTGTTTGTGTTATTAAAGAAAAAAAAAATTAGGGGGCTGGCTAGAGGCAGCCGTGAACACACGATAGCCAGCCCTCATGGTGTTTGTGTTATTAAAGAAAAAAAATATTTGGGTGGCTGGCTAGAGGCAGCCGTGGACACACGATAGCCAGTCCTAATGGTGTTTGTGTTATTAAAGAAAAAAAAAATTGGGGGGCTGGCTAGAGGCAGCCGTGAACACACGATAGCCAGGCCTCATGGTGCTTGTGTTATTAAAGAAAAAAAAAATTGGGGGGCTGGCTAGAGGTAGCCGTGGATACACGATAGCCAGCCCTCATGGTGTTTGTGTTATTAAAGAAAAAAAAAATTGGGGGGCTGGCTAGAGGCAGCCGTGAACACACGATAGCCAGCCCTCATGGTGTTTGTGTTATTAAAGAAAAAAAAAAAATTGGGGGGCTGGCTAGAGGCAGCCGTGAACACACGATAGCCAGCCCTCATGGTGTTTGTGTTATTAAAGAAAAAAAAATTGGGGGGCTGGCTAGAGGCAGCCATGGACACATGATAGCCAGCCCTCATGGTGTTTGTGTTATTAAAGAAAAAAAAAATTGGGGGGCTGGCTAGAGGCAGCCGTGAACACACGATAGCCAGCCCTCATGGTGTTTGTGTTATTAAAGAAAAACAAAAATTGGGGGGCTGGCTAGAGGCAGCCGTGGACACACGATAGCCAGCCCTCATGGTGTTTGTGTTATTAAAGAAAAAAAAATTTGGGGGTTGGCTAGAGGCAGCCGTGGACACACGATAGCCAGCCCTCATGGTGTTTGTGTTATTAAAGAAAAAAAAAATTGGGGGGCTGGCTAGAGGCAGCCGTGAACACACGATAGCCAGCCCTCATGGTGTTTGTGTTATTAAAGAAAAAAAAATTGGGGGGCTGGCTAGAGGCAGCCATGGACACACGATAGCCAGCCCTCATGGTGTTTGTGTTATTAAAGAAAAAAAAAATTGGGGGGCTGGCTAGAGGCAGCCGTGAACAGACGATAGTCAGCCCTCATGGTGTTTGTGTTATTAAAGAAAAAAAAAATTGGGGGGCTGGCTAGAGGCAGCCGTGGACACACGATAGCCAGCCCTCATGGTGTTTGTGTTATTAAAGAAAAAAAAAATTGGGGGGCTGGCTAGAGGCAGCCGTGGACACACGATAGCCAGCCCTCATGGTGCTTGTGTTATTAAAGGAAAAAAAAATTGGGGGGCTGGCTAGAGGTAGCCGTGGATACACGATAGCCAGCCCTCATGGTGTTTGTGTTATTAAAGAAAAAAAAAAATTGGGGGGCTGGCTAGAGGCAGCCGTGAACACACGATAGCCAGCCCTCATGGTGTTTGTGTTATTAAAGAAAAAAAAAATTGGGGGGCTGGCTAGAGGCAGCTGTGGACACACGATAGCCAGCCCTCATGGTGTTTGTGTTATTAAAGAAAAAAAAAATTAGGGGGCTGGCTAGAGGCAGCCGTGGACACACGATAGCCAGCCCTCATGGTGTTTGTGTTATTAAAGAAAAAAAAAAATTGGGGGGCTGGCTAGAGGCAGCCGTGAACACACGATAGCCAGCCCTCATGGTGTTTGTGTTATTAAAGAAAAAAAAAATTGGGGGGCTGGCTAGAGGCAGCTGTGGACACACGATAGCCAGCCCTCATGGTGTTTGTGTTATTAAAGAAAAAAAAAATTGGGGGGCTGGCTAGAGGCAGCCGTGAACACACGATAGTCAGCCCTCATGGTGTTTGTGTTATTAAAGAAAAAAAAAATTGGGGGGCTGGCTAGAGGCAACCGTGAACACACGATAGCCAGCCCTCATGGTGTTTGTGTTATTAAAGAAAAAAAAAATTGGGGGGCTGGCTAGAGGCAGCCATGGACACATGATAGCCAGCCCTCATGGTGTTTGTGTTATTAAAGAAAAAAAAAATTGGGGGGCTGGCTAGAGGCAGCCGTGAACACACGATAGCCAGCCCTCATGGTGTTTGTGTTATTAAAGAAAAAAAAAATTGGGGGGCTGGCTAGAGGCAGCCATGGACACATGATAGCCAGCCCTCATGGTGTTTGTGTTATTAAAGAAAAAAAAAATTGGGGGGCTGGCTAGAGGCAGCCGTGAACACACGATAGCCAGGCCTCATGGTGCTTGTGTTATTAAAGAAAAAAAAAATTGGGGGGCTGGCTAGAGGTAGCCGTGGATACACGATAGCCAGCCCTCATGGTGTTTGTGTTATTAAAGAAAAAAAAAAATTGGGGGGCTGGCTAGAGGCAGCCGTGAACACACGATAGCCAGCCCTCATGGTGTTTGTGTTATTAAAGAAAAAAAAAAAATTGGGGGGCTGGCTAGAGGCAGCCGTGAACACACGATAGCCAGCCCTCATGGTGTTTGTGTTATTAAAGAAAAAAAAAATTGGGGGGCTGGCTAGAGGCAGCCGTGAACACACGATAGCCAGCCCTCATGGTGTTTGTGTTATTAAAGAAAAACAAAAATTGGGGGGCTGGCTAGAGGCAGCCGTGGACACACGATAGCCAGCCCTCATGGTGTTTGTGTTATTAAAGAAAAAAAAATTTGGGGGTTGGCTAGAGGCAGCCGTGGACACACGATAGCCAGCCCTCATGGTGTTTGTGTTATTAAAGAAAAAAAAAATTGGGGGGCTGGCTAGAGGCAGCCGTGAACACACGATAGCCAGCCCTCATGGTGTTTGTGTTATTAAAGAAAAAAAAATTGGGGGGCTGGCTAGAGGCAGCCATGGACACACGATAGCCAGCCCTCATGGTGTTTGTGTTATTAAAGAAAAAAAAAATTGGGGGGCTGGCTAGAGGCAGCCGTGAACAGACGATAGTCAGCCCTCATGGTGTTTGTGTTATTAAAGAAAAAAAAAATTGGGGGGCTGGCTAGAGGCAGCCGTGGACACACGATAGCCAGCCCTCATGGTGTTTGTGTTATTAAAGAAAAAAAAAATTGGGGGGCTGGCTAGAGGCAGCCGTGGACACACGATAGCCAGCCCTCATGGTGCTTGTGTTATTAAAGAAAAAAAAAATTGGGGGGCTGGCTAGAGGTAGCCGTGGATACACGATAGCCAGCCCTCATGGTGTTTGTGTTATTAAAGAAAAAAAAAAATTGGGGGGCTGGCTAGAGGCAGCCGTGAACACACGATAGCCAGCCCTCATGGTGTTTGTGTTATTAAAGAAAAAAAAAATTGGGGGGCTGGTTAGAGGCAGCTGTGGACACACGATAGCCAGCCCTCATGGTGTTTGTGTTATTAAAGAAAAAAAAAATTAGGGGGCTGGCTAGAGGCAGCCGTGGACACACGATAGCCAGCCCTCATGGTGTTTGTGTTATTAAAGAAAAAAAAAAATTGGGGGGCTGGCTAGAGGCAGCCGTGAACACACGATAGCCAGCCCTCATGGTGTTTGTGTTATTAAAGAAAAAAAAAATTGGGGGGCTGGCTAGAGGCAGCTGTGGACACACGATAGCCAGCCCTCATGGTGTTTGTGTTATTAAAGAAAAAAAAAATTAGGGGGTTGGCTAGAGGCAGCCGTGGACACACGATAGCCAGCCCTCATGGTGTTTGTGTTATTAAAGAAAAAAAAAAATTGGGGGGCTGGCTAGAGGCAGCCGTGAACACACGATAGCCAGCCCTCATGGTGTTTGTGTTATTAAAGAAAAAAAAAATTGGGGGGCTGGCTAGAGGCAGCCGTGAACACACGATAGCCAGCCCTCATGGTGTTTGTGTTATTAAAGAAAAAAAATATTTGGGGGGCTGGCTAGAGGCAGCCGTGGACACACGATAGCCAGCCCTCATGGTGTTTGTGTTATTAAAGAAAAAAAAAAATTGGGGGGCTGGCTAGAGGAAGCCGTGGACACACGATAGCCAGCCCTCATGGTGTTTGTGTTATTAAAGAAAAAAAAAAATTGGGGGGCTGGCTAGAGGCAGCCGTGAACACACGATAGCCAGCCCTCATGGTGTTTGTGTTATTAAAGAAAAAAAAAATTGGGGGGCTGGCTAGAGGCAGCCGTGAACAAAATGCTTCATTTCTGCATCGTGGTTACATAGCCTTAGTGTTATTAAAGCAAAAAAAATTTGAGAGTTGGCTATATACATTATATGCCCAATATGAGGGCTGGATGCAGGTAATCCAGGACAACCAGCAGCCAGCTCTCATGCTTGCGTGCACATTAGAAAGAGAAACATTGCCATCTGGTGTTTTTACAATCCTAAAATAAAAAATTAAAAAGTTGGACAACATTGCCACCCGGTGGAGTTTCCTCAGAACACACAATGTCAACAAAAAAGTCAATGAGGGCTGGCTATTGGTCAATCAGGTAAGTGATTTAGCCAACCCTAATGTTACATTTTTTTGCATTTTTATTGCGTAGACCCCCTCAGGAGCGATATTTCAGGCCGCAGAGCGCGCAGTTTCGAGCAAAAATTTTGCCTTAACCCTGAAAAAAATTTAGCGCATCCCACCGCGTGCGTAAGCGTCCCAAATGCCAAAAAACAAATTTCCCCCATCAGTCCCTATATATTACTATAGTACAGAAGGTCATACTACCATATTGACTCTTTAGTCCAGTTCCAATGTATCAAGGTCAAGCCTGTTGCCCAAATGCAACAGATGTTGCATTCCGGCAACAAAAGTCGGCCATCTTGTGTCCCGTTTGCAACAAAAGGTCATCCTTTGTTGCCTTTCGGCAACATTTAAGGTCAAGCCTGTTGCAAACGGGACACGAAGCCTCTGATTTTGACCAAAGGTGCACCTCATCATCACAACTCCAAGTCAATAACACTTCTGTGAAATCTACCTGTCCAGTTATGAAGCAACACGGATTGTGAATCAATTTCTCCTGCTGTTGTGCAAATGGAGCAGACAACTGGTAGAAATGATAGGCAATTAGCCAGATACCCCCTATAAAGGAGTGGTTCTGCAGGTGGTGACCACAGACCATTTCTCTGTTCTCATTCTTTTTGGCTGATGTTTTGGTCACTTTTTCATTTTGCCATTGCTCTCACCCCTAGAGGTACATTAGCATTAGGCAGTGTCTACAGTACAACCCACAGAAGTTGCTCAGGTAGTGCCGTTCATCCAGGATGGCACATCAGTGCGAGCTGTGGCAAGAAGTGTAGCTGTGTCTGTCAGCACAGTGTCCAGAGCATGGAGCAGATACCAGGAGATGTGCAGGGAGCCATAGGAGGGCAACAACCCAGCAACAGGACCGTTACCTCCTCCTTTGTGCAAGGAGGAACAGGAGGAGCACTGCCAGAGCCCTGCAAAATGACCTCCAGCTGGCCACAAATGTGCATGTGTCTGCACAAACGGTTAGAAACCGACTCCATGAGGGTGGTATGAGGGCCCGATGTCCACAGATGGGGGTTGTGCTCACAGCCCAACACCGAGCAGGACGCTTGACATTTGCCACAGAACACCAGGATTGGCAAAGTCGCCACTGGTGCCCTCTGCTCTTCACAGATGAAAGCTCAGTATTGTGTGTGGCCTCCACGTGCCTGTATGACCTCCCTACAACGCCTGGGCATGCTCCTGATGAGGTTGCGGATGGTCTCCTGTGGGATCTCCTCCCAGACCTAGACTAAAGCATCAGCCAACTCCTGAACAGTCAGTGGTGCAACGCGACGTTGGTGGATGTGACTCGCCCCCTGGGCCGTGGGGTACTCGGATCCGGGCAGTAGGGGAACGATGGGAGTAGTAGTGGCAACCCGGTTTCGTGGCTCAGGGTGGTCAGGCCAGTGGTAGTCCGTTATGTGCTGATGTTTATGTCCGACTACGCCACCCGTGGATTTGCGGTTATTAGGAACCGCCGCTGCATGCCGACCGCTGGGGCTGATGAGGTGTGCAGCTAGGGTAGTGTGACTCCCCACGGGAAGAGTGCGGCCCCAGGGCAGTATAGTGGATGGTGGGAGTGATGGTGGTGAGAGTCCCAGTGCTGATAGTGCTGGAGAAGCAAGGAGCACACAGACAACAGGTTGCAGTCCAGGGTCTTTACTAGAACAGGTAAATTGACCCATAAACAGTCCCGGCTAGGAGGGGGACCTGGATGTCTGAGAGCAACGGGGAAATTGGCCCTGGTCAGGGTGAGGGTGTAGGCCTACCGTGCTTTCTGCGCTCCTTCTGGCTATCTCCTCCTGATAGGGTAACAGCCCACGTTTCCAAGCTTTCCGTGTATTCTCGCCTGTATGGCCTGCAACGTGGGTTCCTTTCTGCTCCCAGCCTTGTACGGCTTTACTGGTACCTTCTGTTGTGGCAGGGCCTCCAGGCTTCTTAGGCCAAGGAATATACAGTCCCCTGCGGACTGGTTCTCTGCTGGGGGATGTGGAATCCTCTCAGCCTCAGACACCAAAGTCTGGTAAATTAAGTCCTCTTTCTGCCAAGACAGGCTCTCTTCGCCTCTTGTCTCTGGCTTGTGGCTCTCCTCCTGCCACACTTCCTCTTAGGTGCAGTGCAACTGTCTGTCCCTGTTCTGCTCTGGGACAAGTCTCAATGCTGAGACAGGCCATCCAGTTCTCTCTAACCCTGCCCCCAGCACCAGCTTTTATAGGGGCAGCCTGCTCCCCCTACTGGCCTGAGACAGGAGGCATTGCATGCTAATGTTCCCCTGACTAGAGAACCTCCCCCTTGCTCTCAGACACAGCTTTAATACATTTTGTGGCATCCAGGCCAGGGTGACACATTCCCCCCTAGTGAAATTTAGTACTCCGGGACTAAACAATAAACAAAGACAATAAAACATTAATAGACATTAATAGACAGACGACGCACAAATTGAGTTCTTAAGGTCACAGTGTGGCCTGTGACCGGGTGTCCATATCACCAATACAACGGGGAGCCTTAACCAGGTGGGGGTCTGTCCTACCCCAAGTCCTTCACAGTCTTAGTTCATTCCTTGGTTAGGCTCCGAACGCAGTCCATACCAGGTCCCGGTTATAAAAAGTCCATAACCTGTGAGTCCTTACAGTAACTGCAAGAAACTGAAACACGGAATTACCAAACATGCATGTAACTTTGCAAACAATTCAACATTTGGCAACAAGGTTATTTACAATTTTAGTGCGCTCTATATTCTCCAGCGAGCGGGTATCAGCCCCTTTGTGCTCCTGGTTGACCTACGTAGCCCACTGTCTGGTGGTGGACCAACCTGGCTTTCCCCACTAGCGTTAGGGGTACAGCTACCAGCTGGGTGTACAGGTAGGGAAGGCAGCTGTCTGTGGGTCCTTTGGCTTACCGCAGGCATGGCAGGCTCACTGTCAGCAGAGGGTTGACTCTCCTGGGCTGCTGGTACAGGCTCTTCTGCCTCTGGAACCGCTTGCTCCTCTTCACCTTCCGGCTCTGGTGTTGGTTGTTGCTGTGCCGGTTGCAGGAAATGCAGGACGGGTACCACTATGGCATCATTTATGCGAGTCCAGGACTGAGGGAACTCTCCGAGAACGGTGCTGATCATTTCTTCCTTGTCCTCTGCGGGTTCAAGGTCACTCTGATCCTCTTCTGCACTACGGAGTTGCTCGGGGCATCTTTTGAGATGGTCTCTGGAGACGGTACTAGTGGTTTCTCCTCCGTCCTTGGTGATCACGCACACCTTCGGGTTGTCGTGATCAGACTGCAGTACGGTGTAGGGTTCCCTTTCCCACTGGTCGTCCAACTTGTGAAGCCTTCTTTTTCGCTTTAGGACTTGCTCACCAGGTTCTAGGGGACCAGCAGGGGCGTGTTGGTTGAAGAGTTTTTCTTGCCTCTCTCTCACCTGGGCCAGGCTCTTCTCCACAGTCTACTGCACCTTCTTGTACTGCAGTTGCCTTTCCGTATCCCAGTCCGCATCCGGGGAGGTGTCCTCAGGCGTTAGGACTCCCATCTCCAGGTCTATAGGCAGCTTACCCGGTCTGGGTCGCATCAGGTAAGCCGGGGTGCAGTTGGTAGCATTCACCGGGATATGATTGTATAAGTCTATCAGGTCCGGCAGTTTTTCTGGCCACAGGCTGCGCTCCTCCAGGGGCAACGTCTTCAGGAGATCAATGACTATATTGTTCATCTTCTCACACATCCCGTTGGTTTGTGGGTGGTAAGGCGTTGTCCGAATCTTCTTACAGCCATAGAGGTTGCCGAACTCCTGGAAGATTTCAGCCTCGAACGCTGGACCCTGGTCTGTCAGGACCTGTTCCGGATACCCGTGTGGACGGCAGAAATATTTCTGGAAGGCTCTGGCCGCTGTTTGGGCTGTCAAGTCTTTTACTGGGACCACCACTAGAAAACGGGAATAGTGGTCCACGATTGTCAGGGCATAGATGTATCCTGACCGGCTGGGAGCCAATTTGACATGGTCCAGAGCTACCAGCTCAAGAGGCTGCGTGGTGACGATGGGCCTCAAGGGTGTCTTCTGGCTGGTGCGGTCCTTCCTCCTTAGGTGACAAGGGCCACAGTCTCTGCACCATTTTTCTACAGCTCCTCTCATGCCGACCCAAAAGAACCTTCCTCTTAGTAGGAACTCCAGTTTCTTCCAACCGAACTGATGTGTCCCGCTCTGTCATGGTAAGCCCCCAGGACCATAGCTGCATCCCGCCTTGGGACCACGACTTGCCAGGTCAGCTCGTGCGTACGGTGGTTGACAATCCTTTTGCACAACTTGCCTTCGTAGAGGAACAGCTTGCTCTTCTCTTTCCATAGCTGCTTGGCTTCCTCTGGAGCATCCGGATCTATGCGGGCATCTTCCTGGGTCAGCAGATCTTTCACCAGGCGGATGGCAGGGTCACTATCTTGGGTCTCGGCCCAGCTGTGTTGAGGTAGGGGATTTATCATCACGGTTGTTAGATCCTCCTCCTTCACGCGGTGGGAGTATTGAGCAGCTCCATACCGGTGAAACGCGGGGAGTTCTACCTCCTCCAGCTCTTCTGGGTCTTCGTCACCTTCAGATAAGTGAGGCATCCTCGATAGGGCGTCAGCGTTGGCATTGGTTTTGCCGGCCCGGTACTTGATCAGTCATAGTTGGAGAGACGGGCCATCCACCGCTGTTCTAGGGCACCCAGTCTTGCATTGTCCAGGTGTGTCAACGGGTTGTTGTCCGTGTACACGGTGAACTTTGCGGAGGCCAGGTAATGCTTGAAGCGTTCCGTCACGGCCCACACCACCGCCAAGAATTCTAGCTTGAAGGAGCTGTAATTCTCCGGGTTCCTCTTGGTGGGTCTCAGCTTCCGGCTGGCGTACGCGATCACCCTTTCTCTGCCCTGTTGGTTTTGGAACAGTACGGCTCCCAGTCCCACATTACTGGCATCTGTGTGGAGAATGAAAGGCTGGCCATAATCAGGGTAGGCCAGGATCTCGTCCCCTGTGAGGGCCATCTTTAGCTGGCGGAAGGACTCCTCTTCCGGTTTATCCCACTTGAAGGGCGGCTTTTGGCTCCTGGACTTAGACTGTCCGATCAGGAGGTCCTGCATAGGAGCTGCCATCTTAGTGAACCCGGGGATGAACCTTCGGTAGTAGCCTACCAACCCGAGAAACTGTCTCACCTCTTTGATGTTCGAGGGGCTTGGCCAGCTCTTGATTGCCGTGACCTTGTCAGGGTCGGGGGCCACTCCTTCCGCGCTTACCACGTGCCCTAGGTACTGGTCCTTTGGTGTCAGCAGGTGACACTTCGATGGTTTCACCTTCAGGCCATAGCCTGCCAGGGCTTCGAACACCTCGGCCAGGTGCTTTAGGTGGTCCTCGTAGGTCTTCGAATAGACGATCACGTCGTCCAGGTAAAGGAGGACCGTCTCGAAGTTTCGGTGCCCTAGACATCATTCCATCAGCCTCTGGAAGGTCCCTGGTGCGTTGCAGAGCCCGAAGGGCATACAGTTGAACTCACTCAGTCCCATCGGGGTGGTGAAGGCAGTCTTCTCCTTGTCAGCCTCTGCCACAGGAACCTGCCAGTACCCGCTAGTAAGGTCCAAAGTAGAAAAGAAGTTAGCAGATTTTAGTGCGGCTAAAGACTCCTCTATTCTAGGCAGCGGATATGCGTCTTTGTGGGTGATACGGTTGATTTGTCTATAGTCCACGCACATTCTCATGGTGCCGTCTTTCTTTTTGACCAGAACCAAGGGGGCTGCCCAGGGGCTACAGCTGTCTCTAATAACCCCAGCTTCTTTCATCTCTCTTAGCATGCCCTTTGCGTTCTGATAATGTGCAGGGGGTACAGGTCTGTGCCTCTCTTTTATTGGTGGGTGGCTCCCTGTGGGGATGTGGTGTTCTATCCCTTTTACTCTGCCGAAGTCTAGCGGGTGCTTACTAAAGACTCTCTCGTACTCCTGTACCACCCGGTAGACTCCTTGTTTTTGGTGCAGGGGAGTGGAGTCAGCACCCACATGGAGTTTCTGGCACCAGTCCTCCTTTTGTTTCTGGGAGCCATTACCCTCCGCCTGAGGAGATGGAGGCAAGGGTTCCACGGCCCTGATAGCTTTGTGTTCGACAACAAACAGTTTGGCGAGTGTAGCGTACCTGGGTAAGTGTACTTCCCTCTCCCCAATGTTGAGGATGCGGACGGGCACCCTCCCATGACGGACATCAACCACCCCCCGGGCTGTCAAAATGGTGGGCCTGCTGTCTGAGTACACGGGTTCTACCATGGCTTGGTAGTCTCTACCTCTCAACCCGATTGCAGTCCGACACCAGATCATCATTTCACTTTTGGGAGGCATGGAAATGGGGAATGGGTCACTCAGTCTTACGCTACCGATCTCACCACCAGACAGTTCTACCTGCTGCCGTCTCATCAGGGCTTTTATCTCCTTGTTGAGGACTCTCTGTTGGCTGGAACTAGCATTCACCGCCACCTGTTGTAGAATTACAATTACCTCTGAAAGACAATTTTCAATTACGTTAGTACCCACAGTTATTTTAGGGTGACTTTCACGACGGTCAATGTCCACAATAATCACCCCCTGTGTCGGCAGTTCAACTTTACCAATTTTAATGGTCATCTCCTTGAACCCCATCTGCGGCACGGGTAAGCCATTACTGGCGATGATGCTCAAGTTATTGTCTGGATACCGTGTGATATCAGCATCAGGCCAAAACTGCTTAAAAAGTACATAAGGGATAGTGGTTACTTGTGACCTATTATCCAGCAAGGCGCTCATGGGGATACCGTCCAGCACCATGGGTAAAACCGGGCGCCCCCCAACGTACTTATTACGCCAATTGTAAGGGCCTGGTGATCTTATGCCTGGGGGTTGGCCCTTTGCCCCAGGTTGGACCCTTTTAAATTACAGTACCTGGAAATGTGTCCGGGCTGGTTGCATCGACGGCAAATGGGCTGTCTATCCTCTGCGTAGCGGTCTGTGGGCCTCCCTCGGAACGACGGGATCCTCCTCTGTCGACGCCACGGGACATCCTCCGGACTTGAAGCCAGCTCGATGGGTCTTGACGGGTCCACTTGCAACGCCTGGACGGTCCTGGTCAACGCCGCGACGCTCCTGGTCAGCTCCTGGCCTTGGTGGTGCAGGTCTTTCGACGGGGCTTGGTTCAGGGCCTGTGCATCAGCCCCCACGGGATCCATAGAGGAGGGCGCCGCCTCCTGGTGGTTGGTGAGAGCAGGGCGCCGGGGGTTTATAGCGCCACTGGTTGCAGATTCACGGAGCACCCTTATGGCCCTGTCCTTAAATTGGGCAAAGGTTAGGTCGGGGTTCTGAAAGAACATGAGACGCAGTTGGGCCCTGTGGGCGCTAGACAGCAGACCTTCTATGAATTGTTCTGTTAGCAGCTTATCCGTTTCCTGCACACTGCCAGGGTCAGTTTGTTGAATAGCCCTCAAGGCTTCCTGCAGATTTAGGGCATAGTCTCTGATGCTGTCCTGTGCCCGCTGCTTACATCCATAGAAACTCATTTTAATCTCAGCGGAGGTACGTGTGTCAAAGGTACCCCGCAGCCGGGCCAGAATACCCTTCACAGTCCTTTTATCCTCAGTGGGCCATGATTTTACCTCCCTTTGGGCTGCGCCAGTTAACTGCCCTGTCAATATGCTGACCTTCTGTTCCTCTGTCAGGGGGTAAACGTGGAACAAACTGTATAGCCTTTCCTTGAAGTCAGTTAGGGCATGGGGCTCCCCTGAGTATTTGGGCAGCCAGGCCGCTCCAGGGATGTAGGGCAGGGAAAAGGGCATCACCGCTGCTGCAGCTGCGTTGGTGGTAGTGGGCGCCTCTGTGTCCGACATCTTCCTCCCCCCTAGTTAAGCGTGGCCTACCTTCCGACGATCCTCTTCTGTAGGCCGCGGCTCCGCTGCTGCTGCTCTGGACGAGGACCTTGCGTCGCGTCCTGATGACGTCAGCGTCGCTCTCTCTCCCTTCCAGGACCTTGCGCAGCGTCGGTGCGTGGGGCGGAGCTTCGGATCTCGCGCGGTTTTGAAGTCCACGCCCCTCTTCTTCCCGCGCGGCGTCCTGAAGATGGCGTCCGATGGCGAGAAACAGCTGCGGATGGCGGGAAGACGGCAGAAGACGGCGGGAAACAGTCCAAGATGGCGTCTGATGGCGGGAATCGGCTCCGGATGGCGGGAAACGACTCCGGACGGCGGGAAACTTCGCCACAGGTAAGTTACAAAAGTCTTTTTCAGGCACGCAGTACCCGGTGGTTGCGGGCATGAAATCCTGCCGACTACGCCAAAGCTGACTCGCCCCTTGGGCCGTGGGGCACTCGGATCCGGGCAGTCTGGGAACGATGGGAGTAGTAGTGGCAACCCGGTTCCGTGGCTCAGGGTGGTCAGGCCAGTGGTAGTCCGTTATGTGCTATTGATTATGTCCGACTACGCCACCCGTGGATTGCGGTTATTAGGAACCGCCGCTGCATGCCGACCGCTGGGGCTGATGAGGTGTGCAGCTAGGGTAGTGTGACTCCCCACGGGAAGAGTGCGGCCCCAGGGCAGTATAGTGGATGGTGGGAGTGATGGTGGTGAGAGTCCCGGCTAGGAGGGGGACCTGGATGTCTGAGAGCAACGGGGAAATTGGCCCTGGTCAGGGTAAGGGTGTAGGCCTACCGTGCTTTCTGCGCTCCTTCTGGCTATCTCCTCCTGATAGGGTAACAGCCCACGTTTCCAAGCTTTCTGTGTATTCTCGCCTGTATGGCCTGCGACGTGGGTTCCTTTCTGCTCCCAGCCTTGTACGGCTTTACTGGTCCCTTCTGTTGTGGCAGGGCCTCCAGGCTTCTTAGGCCAAGGAATATACAGTCCCCTGCGGACTGGTTCTCTGCTGGGGGATGTGGAATCCTCTCAGCCTCAGACACCAAAGTCTGGTAAATTAAGTCCTCTTTCTGCCAAGACAGGCTCTCTTCGCCTCTTGTCTCTGGCTTGTGGCTCTCCTCCTGCCACACTTCCTCTTAGGTGCAGTGCAACTGTCTGTCCCTGTTCTGCTCTGGGACAAGTCTCAATGCTGAGACAGGCCATCCAGTTCTCTCTAACCCTGCCCCCAGCACCAGTTTTTATAGGGGCAGCCTGCTCCCCCTACTGGCCTGAGACAGGAGGCATTGCATGCTAATGTTCCCCTGACTAGAGAACCTCTCCCTTGCTCTCAGACACAGCTTTAATACATTTTGTGGCATCCAGGCCAGGGTGACACAGATGGAGCGAGACATGATGTCCCAGATGTGCTCAATCGGATTCAGGTCTGGGGAACAGGCGGGCCAGTCCATAGCTTCAATGCCTTCACCTTGCAGAAACTGCTGACACACTCCAGCCACATGAGGTCTGGCAATGTCCTGCATACTGCATAAGGGGCATAATGGGGGCATTACACTGTATGGGGGCATAATACATACTACATAAGGGGCATAATGGGGGCATTAAACTTTTTGGGGCATCATACATACTGCATAAGGGGCATAATGGGGGCAATACACTGTGTGGGGGCATCATACATACTGCATAAGGGGCATAATGGGGGCATTACATTGTGTGGTAGCATCATACATCTTGTATAAGGGGCATAATGGGGGCATTACACTGTGTGGGAGCATCATACATACTGCATGAGGGGCATAATGGTGGCATACACTGTGTGGTGCATCATACATACTGTATAAGGGGCATAATGGGGGCATTACACTGTGTGGGGCATCATATATACTGTATAAGGGGCATAATGGGGCATTACACTGTGTGGGGGCATCATACATACTGCATAAGGGGCATAATGGGGGCAATACACTGTGTGGGGGCATCATACATACTGCATAAGGAGCATAATGGGGGCATTACACTGTGTGGGGGCATCATGTATACTGCATAAGGGGCATAATGGGGGCATTACACTGTGTGGGGGCATCATACATCCTGCATAAGGGGCATAATGGGGGCATTACACTGTGTGGGGGGCATCATACATCCTGCATAAGGGGCATAACACTGTGTGGGGGCATCATACATCCTGCATAAGGGGCATAATGGGGGCATTACACTGTGTGGGGGGCATCATACATACT
Source organism: Phyllobates terribilis (assembly GCF_046119375.1). Taxonomy (NCBI): domain Eukaryota; kingdom Metazoa; phylum Chordata; class Amphibia; order Anura; family Dendrobatidae; genus Phyllobates; species Phyllobates terribilis. The sequence goes on from NW_027363094.1 coordinate 1,730,555, forward strand.
GCATAAGGGGCATAATGGGGGCATTACACTGTGTGGGGGCATCATACATCCTGCATAAGGGGCATAATGGGGGCATTACACTGTGTGGGGGCATCATGCATCCTGCATAAGGGGCATAATGGGGGCATTACACTGTGTGGGGGCATCATACATACTGCATAAGGGGTATAATGGCGGCATTACACTGTGGGGGGCATCATGCATCCTACATAAGGGGCATAATGGGGGCATTACACTGTGTGGGGGCATCATACATACTGCATAAGGGGTATAATGGGGGCATTACACTGTGGGGGGCATCATGCATCCTACATAAGGGGCATAATGGGGGCATTACACTGTGTGGGGGCATCATACATTCTGTATAAGGGGCATAATGGGGGCATTACACTGTGGGGCCAGTAAAGGGGCCCTTTACTATGAGAACAATATGTTTCCTCCCTTCCTGTCTCCATAGTTGGGTCGTATGTATCTATTACAGGAAACAGAACAAAAACCTTATGATTCTTATAAAGGGGCAACACAAGACCCCAAAAGAGTCTCTGTGCTCAAGGGGTTAATGCCCCCTGCGCCCAGTAATGGGGGATCCCCACATACCTCCACCTGCAGAGCCGCCACCACATATATGGCTGCTCTGTGCGCACAGGAGCTGTGATGAGGTCACAGGAGGGGAAGAGTCAGGGGTCACATGATCAGGGGCCTCAGTGGATGTGTGACACCCCAGGGGTCTGGTTGCCACAGTGATAGAGATATTATGTCTGAGAGCAGGTGGGAGGTCCTTTGGTCAGGGATCCTGTGCATGCCACACCTCCTGCCCAGTCTTGGGAGGGGAAGGACTTCCCCTATATAAACCTGGGGCTGAGGCAGGGTAGGGAGTTCTGAGAGGAGAAGACAGGGAGCAGAGCTGCTCTATGGGCTCTGCTCCACAGGCAGGCCCTGTCCAGGGGCCTGAGCCTGGAGTCAAGGAGAGTAGAGACAAGAAACAGTCATATGAAGAAACAGCAGAAGCTCAGTGGGGGCAATACTAATACGAGTCAGGGGCTGGCAGCTGCAGAGCTCGCCCTGACTGAGAAGCTTTCTTACCGGACCCGGCGTCCGAGGCTGTGGGGACTAACTCTTACCCAGCAGCAGAAGCCGACCGGCAGGGGATTTCAGGTCCTCAGGCCCAGAAACCCGAAGGCACGGTCACACGCGTGGGACCAGCACCGCCATCGTGGAGCGGAAGCCATTAGAAGGCCCCGAGTCACCGGCCATACGGGTGAGCACCACACGGTACACTCAGGGACGTGGGCTACGTATATCCGCTTCTAGCAAGGTAGCCAGAAGAGTACAGTCAGTTTGGGAGGCCTACAACTCCGCCTGGCCAGGGGAGATCCCATCTGCTCAAGGACTGACCAGGCCCCGTTCGCTAGCAAGTACTCCGGGAGGGTCTATCGTTGTTACCAGTAAAGACCCTGAATTACACCGCACCGTCTCTGAGTGGTTCCTGCTACCCCCATTTTCCACGTCGGCTGCCCTGAGGCCATACCCCTCCCGTTGGGGGTTATACTATCACGCTGCACAATTCTACACCGGCCTCAGCGGTCTGCCCTGCAGCGGCAGCTCCATAGCTGCAAATCAACGGGTGGCGTAGTCGACACTCAAATAACATCTATCAAGACTGCCACACACTGAGTTGACTCCCTGGGCACGGACCGGGTCCCCGCCACTCGGAGACTACAACCCTCATCTGATCCGGTTCCAGGTAAGCCCCGTGCGCGAGACGCTGCGCGACACAGCAGGCCCAGGGGCGCGTCAGATGCAGGACTCTGCTGTGCTGGTTGTCATGGTGCTGGATGAGCTGAAGTTTATGTGTGGGGTCAGGAGTAGTGTTGAGCGATGCCTTCCGATATCGGGAAATATCGTATCAGATTGGATAGGACCGATACCCAAAAGTATCGGATATCGCCGATTCCGATACCGGAAACCAATGCAAGTCAATGGGACACTAATATCGGAAAGCCATCCCAGCGTGAGAGAATTCTCCTGATTGTTTAAAAGCCGGCGGGCGGTAAAAAGCCGCCGGCTTTTAAACAATCACACAGCCCCATACTGCTTCCCCGCAGCCTCCCACCCCGATCCTGCGCTCCCCCCGCCACCTCCCATCCCGATCGTAAGTTAGGACCGGGCGGGGAGCGCAGCACCAAGGAGCAGGGAGCGAAGGACCCGGGCGGGGAAGCCGGCAGTGAAAAGACTACACCGCCGGCTTTCCCGTTCTGTGCTGCGCTCTCCCGCCGGTTATTTCAAATGAACAGCTGAGGTATCAGGTGATGCTGATCAGCTGTTCATTTGAAGTAGCCGCGGTGCCCTCAGAGGGTTCATGTGAGTTCATGCTTCACTGCATGAACTCACATGAACTTTCCCACGGCCGCACAGGTCAGCCTCACCTCCCAGACCATCAGACCCATCATGATTGGTGTGTGCGCAGGTGTCTGTGCGATTTGTGCGGGTGTGTGCGCGATGTCTGCGGGTGTCTGCGTGCAGGCAGACATAGGCTAATGTGACACTACTACTCCCATCGGCCTATATCTGTCCCCCGTCCACTTGTGCCAGCAGGATCAGCTCGATGGGAGCAGTAGCTATTTTAGCTGCCCCATATGTTATTTTTGCCCCTATACATCTTTTATGTTTTTAGGCCCCCCATATATTTTTTTTGTTTTTGGTCCCCAATAAATTTTAAATACATTTTTCATTGGTGGCCAGTGGTTACCTAAAATAAATTAGTTCATACATTACCTGTCCCCGCCGATCGCCACCTAAAATAAAGTAAAAAATAAAAAACTACACCTATACTCACCTAGACACCTAATTCCCCGAAGCCATCGATCTCCTGTAATAAAATATAAAATAATAAACCACAACCTTATCCTTACCCCTCCGTAGTAGTCCACGAGTGTCCCACGAAGATCTCCAGTTTAGAGCAGCCACATAAAATGTGACCGCTCTAAACCACTGCCGCCGCTAGAATGACGGGGCCGTAAAGCAGCCCCATCATTGCATAAACCGGTGTCTAGGTGAGTATAGGTGTAGTTTTTTATTTTTTACTTTATTTTAGGTGGCGATGAGGTAATGTATGAACTAATTTATTTTAGGTAACCACTGGCCACCAATGAAAAATGTATTTAAAATTTATTGGGGACCAAAAACAAAAAAAATATGTGGGGGGCCTAAAAACATAAAAGATGTATAGGGGCAAAAATAACATATGGGGCAGTTTAAATAGCAGGATCAGGCTGATGGGAACTACTGCTCCCATCGAGCTGATCCTGCTGGCACGAGTGGACGGGGGACAGACAAAGGCCGATGTGAGTAGTAGTGTCACATCGGCCTATGTCTGCCTGCACGCAGACACCCGCAGACATCGCGCACACACCCGCACACATCGCACAGACACCCGCGCACACTCCAATCATGATGGGTCTGATGGTCTGGGAGGTGAGGCTGACCTGTGCGGCCGTGGGAAAGTTCATGTGAGTTCATGCAGTGAAGCATGAACTCACATGAACCCTCTGAGGGCACCGCAGCTACTTCAAATGAACAGCTGATCAGCATCACCTGATACCTCAGCTGTTCATTTGAAATAACCGGCGGGAGAGCGCAGCACAAAACGGGAAAGCCGGCGGTGAAGTCTTTTCCCTGCCGGCTTCCCCGCCTGGGTCCTTCGCTCCCTGCTCCTTGGTGCTGCGCTCCCCGCCCGGTCCTAACTTACGATCGGGATGTGAGGTGGCGGGGGGAGCGCAGGATCGGGGTGGGAGGCTGCGGGGAAGCAGTATGGGGCTGTGTGATTGTTTAAAAGCCGGCGGCTTTTTACCGCCTGCCGGCTTTTAAACAATCAGGAGAATTCTCTCACGCTGGGATGGCATTCCGATATTAGCGTCCCATTGACTTGCATTGGTTTCCGGTATCGGAATCGGCGATATCCAATACTTTTTGGGTATCGGTCCGATCCAATCCGATCCGATATTTCCCGATATCGGAAGGTATCGCTCAACATTAAGTAATACATAAGAATAATATGTACTATGTCTGACCACTACAAACACTCATCTGAACTGGTCCAAGTGCTGTCAGGTTTTTTCACGGGCAGCACTTAGACAATACGGTCGTGTGAATATAGGCTTATGATGCATCTGGTAATAAACATGTTAAGGATGGGCCGCTACTCATGGGCCACTGCTGTGTGCTTGCCCCCCAGGCTAAAATGTGCCAGCCAGCCCCTGCTGCACCGGGTGCCAGAAAACCTAGATACACCTTTGGAATAGGTATCCTGCAAAGTAAGGATGGGGTTTGGTGTTTTTAAATGATTTTATTGACTCTGTGCATTTATATTTTGTATCAATAATATGATATGGTTATATATATCTTCTGGATATCAGGAGGGCTTATCCCTGTGCCTTGACTCTCTCCTTCTCCTTCGATGTCCTGTATAGGCCAAAAAAAACTACGCGTTTCGAGGACTCACAGTTCCTCTTCGTCAGCTTCTCGCTGGTAGTCAAACTGGTAACCTAATAAAGTCCAAACGCCCCCCACAAAGATAATACAACCAAAGAAATGGAGGAAGATCCAATACTAACAAGACGGTGCAAAAGGACATATGGAGGTGCAATAGAACTAAGATAGAATTCCAATAAGAATAGACTGTGTGTGAAAAAAATAATAATAAAAAAGACTTTGTTCAAACTTTCACAATTAGTTAAAAATGAATAAAAATTATATACTTATATTTCTGATGGCTATAAAAAACAGTCTGTTAATCAGTGTATATTACCAGGATAGTATAAATTCGGCACTTAGTACCATCCAGAGATAAAAAGGAAAAAATGAAGGAGAAAAATAAAAACATTATATAGTATCTCCAATAGGGGTATCAATGTATAGAAACAAATACATATATAAAATAGGTGGATTCAAAGGAATATATCCAAAAGACATATTATATTGATAAAATATAAGGAGGTTCATAAAAGTGCAATGTAAATGTTCAATTGGTACTGGGATAAAAAATACATACAGTATATACCGCTGCGAGTTGAAGGCATACAGCTGACTCTCGTGATTAAGGCCCTTCAGAGCCAAGCTATTTAATGTGAAGATCCATTTGGATTCCATCCGCGACATTAATCTCAGGTAATCACCTCCCCTCCATTTTCTGGGGACTAATCGGATCCCACAAAACTTAGTGTCCTTATAAGATTGGTTGTGGAACTTCCGGTAGTGCCGGGACAGTGGATGCCCTTCAAAACCTTCATTCATGTTGATAAAGTGTTCCTTCAGCCTTTTGATAACTTGCGCTTTGTACAGACATCTCCTCCTGCCAAGGCATAAAAAGGGCGTGGCTTGGGGTGTGGATAGGGGCGTGGCCAGACTACGCGTGCCGCATGGTTTCGCCCTCTTTCTAGTCCTCATAGGTTGGCGGTATGCTTGTACTGAGGAGATCTGGGATATCAGTGATTAGGTCCCATATTGTGCACTGTAAGGTCTGGAAAAGCTCCTTCTATCCGTCTCTGTAGCACCAGAGGAAGAACAGAGGGGAAAAGACAGGATTTTCTACATGTCGCGTTATGTAGATGTTCTGCAGATTTATCACAACCGTCCACAAGAAGAAACTGCCATCACAGAGCCGCCTTTAGCTGTTGGAAAAGTTTAAACTTAGTTTTGAATAGTTGCTATAGCCAACAAGGACTTTCTATTTATGCTGGGTCACATGATGCTGGTGCTGGGTGATGTCATGTGACGGAATGTTGTGGGTGATGATGTCACAGAGGGCGTTGTGATGTCACCCTTGGGGTATATAAGGGGGCTCCATCCACCTGGAGCTCATATCTCATTGGCCATATCTTGGTGCTGAGATACCCCCTGGAGACAATGAGGATCGCCATATTGTTTCTGTGCTGTACCCTGTTCTACCCTGTGAATTACCATAGGCTGCCGGTGAGTACCTGTCTATTATTACATATGGAGGACGTTTAGAATCAGCTGCGGCAGGGGAAGGGGATGGGGAGGGGGGTCCTGTAAGAATTTACCTGCGGGAATAAGAGGTTATGGCAGGGAAAGGAGCTTAGGAAGTGACAGTCAGAGGGGATATAAGTGTGGGGTGACCCCTCTGACTCCCACATTCCTGCCTTGTCCTTGTAGTGATTAATGACTTTGGTGTTGTCCCTTATATATCACTTTGCAGTCACCAGTGATCGCTCCGCACTGTGATCCTAAACTACAGTCTCATTTACCTTTTTGCAAACGCCCAGAAGGGGAGGAGTGACATCACACCCATGTGAGCAGATCCCGCCCACTTTTACTGCAGTCGTAATGCGAGCTAGCTGTATTCTGTTTTCATGGAAATATCAGCAGCTGCTCCCCCTAGTGTTTACAAGATGAAAACATCAAAAGAGTTAAAATATTTTTTTCAGATTTTATACCATTAAAACCTTTTTAAATATATATGTGTATTTATATATAAATATAAATACTTTACAATTTTACAATTGTAAAAAAATTGCTGACACTTTCCCTTTAAAAGATCTAAAGACGTTCTGCTTCATGTGCCATTGTGACCAATCACAGCACAGATTATATTTTTTAAACTTTTCTTGAAAAACTGAAGCTGCTCCGTGATTGGAAATCATGTGGAAGGGTTCTCTTTTAGACATTTAGTTAGGTCCAAAGTATCAGTGACATGATGGATAGAACTGTGCAATGATGTCACAGAGGGCTTTGTGATGTCACCCCTGGGTATATTAGAAGCCTCGGCCCATCTGCAGCTTGTATCTCATTGACCATACCTTGGTGCTGAGAGACCTCTGGAGATGATGAGTATCATCCTATCATTTCTGTGCTTTACGTTGCTCTACCCCCCACATTACAGTACACTGAGGGCGAGTATGTTCTCATCAATATGGAGGTCACAAGGATCAGCTAATGAGAATATCGCCTCTTGCAGGACTTCTCATACTGGACACGTGACCGTCCGTCATATGAAAGTCCAACTGTAAATAATATTCCATGGACCCTGGAGGTGAATCCCAAACTTCTTCCTGATCTTCTCAATGGGATATTTCTGAAAGTTGCTTGATAATGTATCCATCACTGTATAATAACAAGGGCTCTCTGTTTGACTGGATTGGGTATAAATATACAGGACTTTATTATGTTTTTTTTCTTTATTATAGGATGACCCACTACCCGTGGATCTCAGAAGAAGCACCTATCAAGCTTCCATCAATCTTCCTCTTTGGCTCTTCCGTGACGCAGTTTTTGTTGCGGTGATGACACTACTGACAATACTAGAGTATTTGGCCTTAAGTCTTGTCCTGAGCAAGTGGGCAATGTCTGAACCTGGTGAAACAATCAGAAAACTCCTGAGAACAAAACCATTCTGAAGGAACAAAGTGCTTGTAAGGAGCCGATTTGCATCCCTCAGATTCAGAAGCAAGACTCCAGGAGAACACCTGTCCTGCCCAATGGCAAATGTTCTACTCCATCCATGGCTCCTGCACCGCAGGATGCGAAAAAGGTTCCTAGTTGCAACTATAAAGTGGCGTTCAGTGATATTGTCTGGGTCAGAATGATCCCTCACAACAATATAGGAAGAAGAGCTCGAAGTTCAACGGAGCTTAAAGAGAGGTTACTGATTTTTCAGAGAAGCCAACAACCCAGAATTCCAGAGCCAAGAGCACCAGAACCTAGAACACCAGAACCTACCATGTCAGAACCTAGTATGTCAGAACCTAGAATGCCAGAGCCTGAAATGCCTACAACACCTCAACCCAAAATCAAGAGGAGAAGATGTTTCCTTAGATGTCTTAGAGGCGAGGAAGATTGAGAAGGCAACTGCTTGAACTTTCCCATTGCTCGTGTTTTCATCACAGGTTAGTCCTATACATGCTGTCTGATGGGCACCATCTTACTACATACAATGCAGCATTGCACCTGAAATCGCATGGATATTTTGTCACACACTTGCACTTTAGCACCTTATCATATGGCGCATATATCTATGAACGCTTTGCTAAGTATCACTGTCTAGTATGTGCTTCTGATGAACCTATTTTAGGAAAACGTGTCGAGGTTTGGCATACTATGTACTTGAGTTTGGCGTACTATGTGCTTGTTGGTAAATTCTATTGCCATCTATAATCTACTAGATATTATAATGTCTCTGGTGGGATGCCCCATGCCGAATTGTTGATAACTGACTATGAGCATTGTCCTCTATTTCTTATCTACTATGGTTACAGGTTGATGTGAAGAGAGCTGTGCCATTGGTAGCGATTTTTCTACTGATTTGTCAGTTATATTTATGTTAGTTTAGCAAATTTCTGCTTGTAGGGTCTAATGTTTTACCATAGTGTATGTTCTGTGAGCTAAATTGTCATACTTATGCACTAGATAGATTATAAATTGTGATGCTTATGTACAAGATAGATTATTAGTTTAATCGGTGATTTTTTAAATATTTTTTAGCATCAGGAGACTCAAGAATCGCATCTTACAGAAGACAAGAAGCCTAAATGCCGAAGGGTGATGACCTGTTGATGGCCCACAGCTGGAGGGTCATTACCTCTTGATGGCACAAAACTGGACAGAAGATAAAAACATTTGATGGCACACAGCCGGAGGGTGATGACCTATTGATGGCCATAGCCAGAGGGTCATTACCTGTTGATGGCACACAGCCAGAGGGTGATGACCTATTGATGACCATAGCCAGAGGGTCATTACCTGTTGATGGCACACAGCTGGAGGATGATGACCTATTGATGGCCATAGCCAGAGGGTCATTACCTGTTGATGGCACACAGCCGGACAGAGGATAATTACCTGTTGATGGCACACAGACGGATGGTCATTACCTGTTCATGGCGCACTGCCGGATGGTCATTACTTATTGATGGCACACAGCCGGAGGGTGATGACCAATTGATGGCCATAGCCAAAGGGTCATTACCTGTTGATGGTGCACTGCCGGATGGTCATTACCTGTTGATGGTGCACTGCCGGATGGTCATTACCTGTTGATGGCACACAGCCGGATGGTCATTACCTGTTCATGGCACACTGCCGGATGGTCATTACCTGTTAATGGAACACAGCCGGAGGGTGATGACCTATTGATGGCCATAGCCAGAGGGTCATTACCTGTTGATGGCGCACTGCCGGATGGTCATTACCTGTTGATTGCACACAGCTGGAGGGTGATGACCAGTTGATGTCGGACTGCCGGATGGTCATTACCTGTTGATGGCACACAGCCGGACAGAGGATCATTACTTGTTGATGGCACAAAGCCGGTCAGAGGATAAGATCTTTTGATTGCATACACCGGGTCCCTCCCTGATAACAGGGAACCCTGGGGAATACTCGTCATCTTGATCCCCCACTGACTAAATACTTGCTCCACCTCAGCCTACACCATCATGGAGGACACTTCCACCTGTGTCCACTGTAAGGTTCGACTTTCTTTTATCATTTCAGCAGATTAATAAACATCATAAAGCTGTAAAACTATCGAGTAATTTATTATAAATTATTATAAAGAAATATAAAGTATAATAGATAGCTATAGAGGGCACAGAAGACGACTAACTATAGTAAGCATGGTATCGCCTGATATATACTGTATATTCTAGATGGCGCTATTACACTAAATACATCACAACCTCCAGGGTGATATTACCGTACAATGTGAGATCACTAATAATGGCCACAGATTATGAGAAAATGACCAGCTCCATAGTCCTGGAGTTATTATAAATGTCTCTAGTGTGAGGCAGGGACTGGACGAGTGTTGGAGGGAGGTATATTCCCCCAGGACGTCCTTTATGTATCCATGCTGTAGAATCTGCCGTATACTTCTGTTCTAGCAGTCAGACATTTCACTCTGCAAATCACAAGCTCAACATTGTGTAAAACTACCACCGTATATAAGAGCACTCAGAATAAAAACTAGCGGCATGCCGTGCACTGCCCACGTCATGTGTACGGGATACAGGACCTGCAGGACCTGGTACGGCCATTATAGTTGATAGATTAATGATACCTGTGCAGATGAAGGGAAAAAAATATGTGCAACAACAGGAGGAGAAAGTCTCAAAATGTAATTTGAAGAGTATAATAGAGAAATGGGAAACTTCTGGAGATGCAGATAAGTGGTACCAGGGCGAAACATAAGTGCAGTCAGACAAGGGAAAAGTGCAAATGATCCAGCGTAAAGGTTTGTTTAGTAGAAAAAATATTAAAACTTAGCTTTTATTAGCCATATAAAACACTGCTCCACAAAGAATACAGCAAATGTGCAACTATCATAGCTTACAGACCTACACGTTTCAACAAATCATGTCTTAATTATGGCCCTACTACTAGAATGACAAAAAGGCATATATATATATATATATATATATATATATATATATATATATATATATATATATATATCCACGTGCCTGTATGACCTCCCTACAACGCCTGGGCATGCTCCTGATGAGGTTGCGGATGGTCTCCTGTGGGATCTCCTCCCAGACCTGAACTAAAGCATCCGCCAACTCCTGGACAGTCTGTGGTGCAACGTGACGTTGGCGGATGGAGCGAGACATGATGTCCCAGATGTGCTCAATCGGATTCAGGTCTGGGGAACGGGCGGGCCAGTCCATAGCTTCAATGCCTCCATCTTGCAGGAACTGCTGACACACTCCAGCCACATGAGGTCTGCCATTGTCCAGCATTATGAGGAACCCAGGGCCAACCGCACCAGCATATGGTCTCACAAGGGGTCTGAGGATCTCATCTCGGTACCTAATGGAAGCCAGGCTACCTCTGGCGAGCACATGGAGGGCTGTGCGGCTCTCCAAAGAAATGCCACCCCACACCATTACTCACCCACTGCCAAACCGGTCATGCTGAAGGATGTCACTCTCCACGGCGTCTCCAGACTCTGTCACGTCTGTCACATGTGCTCAGTGTGAACCTGCTTTCATCTACGAAGAGCACAGGGCGCGAGTGGCAACTTTGCCAATCCTGGTGTTCTGTGGCAAATGCCAAGCGTCCTGCATGGTGTTGGGCTGTGAGCACAACCCCTATCTGTGGACGTCGGGCCCTCATACCACCCTCATGGAGTCGGTATCTAACCGTTTCATAGAATCATAGAATGGTAGAGTTGGAAGGGACCTCCTGGGTCATCTGGTCCAACCCCCTGCTCAAAGCAGGATTCACTAAATCATCTCAGACAGATGTCTGTCCAGCCTCTGTTTGAAGACGTCCATTGAAGGGGAACTCACCACCTCTCGTGGCAGCCTGTTCCACTCATTAATCACCCTAACTGTCAAAAAGTTTTTTCTAATATCTAATCTGTGTCTCCTCCCATTTAGTTTCATCCCATTGCTTCTAGTCTTTCCTTGTGCAAATGAGAATAAAGACACATGCACATTTGTGGCCAGCTGGAGGTCATTTTGCAGGGCTCTGGCAGTGCTCCTCCTGTTCCTCCTTTCACAAAGGCGGAGGTAGCGGTCCTGCTGCTGGGTTGTTGCCCTCCTACGGCCCCCTCCACATCTCCTGGTGTACTGGCCTGTCTCCTGGTAGCGCCTCCAGCCTCTGGACACAGCCAACCTTCTTGCCACAGCTCGCATTGATGTGCCATCCTGGATGAGCTGCACTATCTGAGCAACTTCTGTGGGTTGTAGAGTCTGTCTCATGCTACCACGAGTGTGAAAGCACAACCAACATTCAAAAGTGACCAAAACATCAGCCAGAAAGCATTGGTACTGAGATGTGGTCTGTGGTCCCCACCTGCAGAACCACTCCTTTATTGAGGTTGTCTTGATAATTGCCAATAATTTCCATCTATCCTCTATTCCATTTGCACATCAGCATGTGAAATTGATTGTCAATCAGTGTTGCTTCCTAAGTGGACAGTTTGATTTCACAGAAGTTTGATTTACTTGGAGTTATATTCTGTTGTTTTAAGTGTTCCCTTTATTTTTGGAGCAGTTTATATAGATACATACAGTGAGTGCGGAAAGTATTCAGACTCCTTTAAATTTTTCACTCTTTGTTTCATTGCAGCCATTTGATAAATTCTAAAAAGTTCATTTTTTTCTCATTAAAGTACACTCAGCACCCCATCTTGACTGAAAAAAACAGCAATATAGAATTTTTTTGCAAATTTATTAAAAAAGAAAAACTGAAATATCACATGGTCATAAGTATTCAGATCCTTTGCTCAGACACTCATATTTAAGTCACATGCTGTCCATTTCCTTGTGATCCTCCTTGAGATGGTTCTACTCCTTCAATGGAGTCCAAATGTGTTTAATTAAACTGATAGGACTTGATTTGGAAAGGCACACACCTGTCTATATAAGACCCCACAGCTCACACTACATGTCAGACCAAATGAGAATCATGAGCTCAAACGAACTGCCCAAGGAGCTCAGAGACCGAATTGTGGCAAGGCACAGATCTAGCCAAGGTTATAAAAGAATTTCTGCATTACCCAAGGTTCATAAGAGCACAGTGGCCTCCATAATCCTTAAATGGAAGAAGTTTGGGACCACCAGAAGTCTTCCTAGACCTGGCCGTCCAGCCAAACTGAGCAATCGTGGGAGAAGAGCCTTGGTGAGAGAGGTAAAGAAGAACCCCAAGATCACTGTGGCTGAGCTCCAGAGATGCAGTAGGGAGATGGGAGAAAGTTCCACATAGTCAACTATCACTGCAGCCCTTCCCCAGTTGGGCCTTTATGGCAGAGTGGCCAGATGGAAGCCTCTCCTCATATGAAAGCCCGCATAGAGTTTGCTCAAAAACACATGAAGGACTCCCAGACTATGAGAAATAAGATTCTCTGGTCTGATGAGACGAAGATAGAACTTTTTGGTGATAATTCTAAGTGGTATGTGTGGAGAAAACCAGGCACTGCTCATCACCTGCCTAATACAATCCCAACAGTGAAACATGGTGGTGGCAGTTGTTAGAACCCTCCTGTTAGTTTTTTCTATTTTGTGGTCATGTGACCTTCTGCCTATTTATTCCAGCTCCGCCCTTCAGGCTTTGCTGGACTTCAGTGTTACTTTGACTCTTAATCTAGCCAGGTGCTTTGTACCTACTGTATCTCTCTAGTTTGTTTGGTCCTTGGACCACTAAGTACTTTTGTCTGTTTGTCTTCTTCTGCTACTACTTCTGCCAGGAGGTGTCCAGTTTTGTCCCAGTCCTTAGTTCTTTTAGGGACCCCTCCCTTTAATCTATAGGTCTGTGTTCAGATTAGCCGCGGACATAGGCGGGTCTGTTTGCAAGGAACAGGTTGCCCGCTGCATCGTAAGGAATCAGCTTAGTCCTATTGTATGGACAGATTTCCTCTCTTTCCTTAGTTCTTGTAGCAGATCATAACAGCAGTATCATGCTATGGGTGTGTTTTTCAGCTGCAGGGACAGGACGACTGGTTGCAATTGAAGGAAACATGAATGCGGCCAAGTACAGAGATATCCTGGATGAAAACCTCTTCCAGAGTGCTCTGCACCTCAGACTTGGCCAAAGGTTCACCTTCCAACAAGACAATGACCCTAAGCACACAGCTAAAATAACAAAGGAGTGGCTTCAGAACAACTATGTGACCATTCTTGACTGGCCCAGCCAGAGCCCTGACCTAAACCCAATTGAGCATCTTTGGAGAGACCTGAAAATGGCTGTCCACCAACGTTTCCCATTCATCCTGACGGAACTGGAGAGGATCTGCAAGGAAGAATGGCAGAGGATCCCAAAATGCTGGTGTGAAAAACTTGTTGCATCATTTCCAAGAAGACTCATGGCTGTACTAGCCCAAAAGGGTGCTTCTACTCAATACTGAGCAAAGGGTCTGAATACTTATGCCCGTGTGATATTTCAGTTTTTCTTTTTTATTAAATTTTGCAAAAATTTCTTCATTTCTGTTTTCTTTCAGACAAGATGGGGTGCAGAGTGGACTTTAATGAGAAAAAAAATGAACTTTTTAGAATTTACCAAATGGCTGCAATGAAACAAAGAGTGAAAAATGTAAAGGGGTCTGAATACTTTCCGTACCCAGTGTACATGCATGGAAATAAATGCAGAATTATATTTCTTAATACTGCAGTATCAGATCCTGTCTTGAATTTAACCCCTGTGGTATCCAATGTGAAAATCCACAGGGACTCCCCTGATGAATTACAATTGAGGAAATCATGAATTTTATATTCTCTATCATTACTTAAGGACATAAAACTATCTGTTTTAACCGCATGTAGACACGCTTTGCACCGATTGGCTCCACATCTGAAGAAACCTTTTGTGCTGAGCCAATTTGGTTGTACAGTATTAGTCTCACTCAGGGGTGGATTAAGAGTAGCAAGGGCCCCCTCCACACACCTGATTTATCACGTGACATGTCACATGATCCCCGTGATAGATC